>NW_006408962.1:1192235-1199484 GCF_000296735.1 Chrysochloris asiatica
AGATGGGTATGTATTTTGGTATTTTTTATGCTTTCTGAATGCCTCTAGGTAGATGTGATCAGGAAATGGGCTTTCCTTTTCACTCTTCTTCCTGAGAAGTTTCAAGATACCACTGTTGGTCGTTTGACGTAACTTAGGATTTAATTTTCGGCCTATTTCCTGTTTTGTTTCCTTGTCTCGCTCCACAATCCCCGTTCAGGCCTTTTTTCTAGTTGGAAACAGTTCAGGGCTGGCTGTGGCCATTTGGTTTCAATTGGAAACTGTCTCTTTAAATTTCAAGGAGCTCTGTGAGCATGCGTAGTAGAACCCTCCGAGGGTGGGGCTGGGGTGCCCACTAGTTCAGGCATCCCTATAGTCACCAGAATGGAGGTGCGCAGACAGCAAGGGACCAATGAACATCTACCAAAAGAAGAGAATGTCCACACCTTTATCTCCACGGTTCTGCCAAGCGTCTGTGGCCGCTCCAATCCTTCCCCCGCGTGGTCTCACCCAAGATGACGACTCCTGGAGCAGACGAGCGTCCCATAGAAAGCAATAGATTTTTTTGCTTCTGCCACGAATTCCCCCAGCTGTGAGCCTTCCAACCTTGTAAGTATTCCTTTATATGTGATTCAGAGTTCTGGGACCATCCCCTGAGCTTGCTTGGTTGGGTATTCTGTGTTGTTGTTGGCGGAGCTCCTTTACTGCACTTCCACCGGATCTGCCGTCTTGTTTGTTCCCTCATCTTCTTTTGATGCTTCCTAACTCTTCAACATTTTACCCATGTTGGTTTTAAGTGCTGTCAAATTGTTTCCAACTCATAGTGACCCAGCATAGGATTTCAAAGGAGCAGCTGATGGGTTTGAACTACTGACCTTATGGTTAGCAGCTCAGTGCTTAACCTACAGTGACACACCAGGTCTCTATTTTGCCCATGTTGTTGTTATTATTAAGCGATGTCAAGTTGGTTCCCACTCATAGAGACCCTGTATAGGATTTCCAAGGAGCAGCTGGTGAGTTTGAACCGCCGACCTTGTGGTCCAGTGCTTATCCTACAGCACCACACCAGGAATCCATATTTTGCCTATTTGTTAAGTGCTGTCAAGTTGGTTCCAAACCATGGTGACGCCATATCGGGTTTCAAAGAAGCAGCAGGTTAGCTTGAACCGCCGACCTTGCGGTTCAAACCGACTTTGCAATCCAGCACATTAGCCCACAGCACCACACCAGGATTCCAATAGAATCCTTCAATATTGCAACTTGAGGCTTGAAATTTTTTAATTCCTTCAGTGAGTTTGTTCTTCCCTTTTGGTTTTCTAACTCCAGATCTATGCACTTTTTAAAGTAATACTTTACTTTGTTTTTTCAAACAGCGCTTTGGAATGTTCTGTTCAGCTTGTTTGCAATAATTTCTCCCTTTTGCTTTAGTTTCTCTACATTCTAGAGCAAGTTTCATAGTCTCTTCTGACATCCATGTTGATCTTTCTTCTTGTCTTTTAATGATGTTTGGTTTCTTCATGTATGATGTATTTGATGTCATCTCACAAGCTATCTAGTTTTCAGTCATTAGTGTTCAATGTGTCAGACAATTCTGTTGTTGAGATGGTCTCTAAATTCAGGTGTGATATACTCAAAGTCATATTTTGACTCCTCTGGACTTGGTTTAATTTTCTTTATCTTCAACTTGAACTTACATATGAGCAATTGATGGGCGGTTCCTCAAGCATACCTGGTCTTGTTTTGGCTGATGAGATGGAGCTCTTCTCCTTTGTCTCTTTTCACAGATGCAGTCAATTTGTATTCCATCTGGAAAGATCCACAGGTTTAGTCACTGTTAACATTGCTGGAAAAAGGTATTTGCAACAAATAAATCATTGGTCTTGTAAAATCCTATCGTGATCTCATATGTCTGTGCCACATTTTCCTTCTGCTGGTCTTTCTTTGTGTCCAGTTTTCTCATTTCAATCACTAGTAATTATCTGTGCATCTTGATTGCATGTTTGATCAATTTCAGGCTTCAGAAGTTAATAAGAATCATCCGTTTTTTATCTTTATCTTTATCATTAGTGATTGGTGCATAAATTTGAATAGTAATAGTATTAACTGGTCTTCCTTGTAAACATTTGGATATTATTGTATCACAGACAGCATTACACTTTAGGACAGATCTTGAAATGTTCTTTTAAACCATGAATGTGATTCCATTCCTCTTCAAGTTGTCATTCCCGACATAGTAGACCATATGACTGATTCATTTGAAATGTCCAATACCAGTTTAGTTCACTAAAGCCTAGGATATTAATCTTTATGTATTCAAATTCATTGTTGAATGCTTCCAGTTTTTCTAGATTCATGCTTCATACATTCCATGTTTTAATTATTAATAGATGTATGTAGCTGTTTCTTCTCATTTTCAGTCATGTCACATCAACAAATTAAGGTCTCAAAAGCTTTCTTCCATCCCCATTATTAAAGTCAATTCTACTTTGAGGAGGCAATTCCTTCCCACTTGTGTGTCTTTCAACCTGAGGGGTCATCTTCCAGCTCTTCAGTATCAGACACTGCTCCACCACTTTTTGTAATAATTTACTGCCCATTTCCACATTCCCACCCCCTCCACCCCCCAAAATAAAAAATGAATTGCTAGGCCCTCCTTCCTATGGAGTCTGTCCACCATGGGTGACCCTGATGGTATTTGAAACACCAGTGGCATAGCTTCCAGCATCACAGCAACAGGAAAGCCACCGCAATACAACAAACGCAGTACAACAAACTTTCAGATGAATGGTAGATTGATACGTTGCTATCACCTAATTCTCAGACCCCACTAAAGTTTCTATAGTTGCTTACCTAGTGTCTCTTATAGCCAAAGGAAAACCATGAGCTGTATTTCGTTGTTATGTTGTTTTGTCGTCTTCTGTTAGGAGCAATTTTTCAGTCTTGATTTTCATGACTTGCATGGTTGTTGAGCATTACCAGCCGGTAATTCTGCAGGCCTTCCCTGACCAGAGTTTATCAGATATTTTCTTGTGACTAGATTCAGATATTACAGAAACGTTGCTCGATTTTTCTCATTCTACCCTGTGACTTAGGATTTCAAATGATCCTGTTTCTGATGATGCTCATTTTGATTATCTGATTACATTGTTACCTGCTGATGCTGATGCTAGGTCGCTGTTTTACCTTGATCATTAATATTTTTTAGGGAGGTATTCTGAAGCTGTGTAAATACCTTGTTCCTCATCAGACATGCAATGTATTCACTAACTTATTTATGTATGGATGAACTTGTAGTTTCCTATTTTATTTAGTGGGTTATAATTTGTTATTGGCATTATTCATTTTTATGCTCAAATTGCCCCTGTGTTGGGACTAGTGGCAGCTCCTTTAACATGGCTTCTGTGTCTTTTGGACATAGCCCTATGACTTTCTTGCACTACTTCCTGGCATATCGTTTTTTGAACATTTGCTTGCTTTATGGCATAAGATATCCCAGATTTTTCTTGTGTTTCCTGCTCTAGTTCTGGAATCAGCCACGTCTCCTAGTAGTTTTGGGTTTTTTTTTTTTTAGTGGAAAATGGTATTTAGAAGTCAAGATCTGGGTGCTAGGTGAGATTGTATAGATTACTCTGGGGTTGCTATGCCTTGGCTTCCTCAGTGAGCACAGCTCAGGACTCTGGGAAAGATATCCCAGACCTACTGAATCCCAATCTACATTTTTAACAGCCCTCCTCATGGTTCATCTGCACATTAAAGTTTGAGAAGCATGGCTTAGGTAGGGAGTAGATGACCTCGGTGTCTAATCTGGCTGTTGGAGTGTCAGCAATGACAGCTGCATTTTAGGCAACAGGAAGGAGGAAAAGGGCAAAAGCACTCACCTGCCTGTTGAGTCCACTCCCTTTAATCCAGAAGACTCTCAGAACAATGCTGCTAACAGCTCATTGCTTAGTGCTTAGTCACATGCTTACATGGAAGGCAACAGAGGCAGAGAAATCTAGTCTTGTGATTGGGCCCACTGCCATCTGGAAGAAAATCAGGGATCTGTTTCTAAGAATGAAGTGCTTGATAGTTATTGGGCAGGTAACAAGAGTCTCCCATTCTCTAGCCTTGCTTGGTCTCAGCCTCTGTATCCTCTTAGCATGTTAAGAAGTTGTTGGCTGCAGCAGCTACGAATTGCCCAGATATCCACAGCACAGAAGTTACCACCATCAACCCAGAGTTGAGGCACTAAGTAAAACCCCCTCCACAGACACCGTGTTTTCACATAGATTCTGTCACCATCATGCCCACCCGCTCCACCTTCTACCTGGCCCTGGACTAGAGGTAGGTCCAGATTTCAAGGAACTTTATGATAGGTACAGTTTAGCACAGTAGCTCAGCATGCAGACTCTGGTGAGAGACTGCCTAGGTTCAGATCCAAGCATCATTGCCTGTTAGCTGTAGGACTTTAGCAAGTTATGCTTCCTCACTAGGGTTCAATGTCCTTGTGTTAAAATGAGGGCTCCCTCACAGGCTATTGTGAAGATTGAAGGAATTAAACCCAGCAAAGCTCTCCTAGCACCCGGCCATTAGCAAGTGCTCCATAGGTCATTATTACTGAGCAGAAATGCCATCAGCTGGGGTGGCTGACAACCAAAGCAGTGACCTATTTCACAGGAAGTAGAGAAACCACCATCTTGGAAGTACCATAGATTTACTTAATACTTTAAGCCCAATATTTCCACCAGCTTGGAGAAGAGAC
Source organism: Chrysochloris asiatica (assembly GCF_000296735.1). Classification (NCBI taxonomy): domain Eukaryota; kingdom Metazoa; phylum Chordata; class Mammalia; order Afrosoricida; family Chrysochloridae; genus Chrysochloris; species Chrysochloris asiatica. The sequence continues at coordinate 1,196,956 of NW_006408962.1, forward strand.
CTCTTCTCTCACAATGATTACAGTCAGCACTTGTGACAGATATCCAAGACTTGCCTGTTTTGTTATTTTATTGAATAGTATCTTTTCTTTTCCTGAGTTTGTTTTCCCACCTTGACTACTTAAACTAATTCCAACACAGTTTTTCAAAAGTAACACTTAAAAATAAATAAAAGGCTAGCTAGAACATCTGACTTTGTGCTAATCCTTGCCATAATAAAGCCTCTAGCCACAACTGTCCTTTGCAAGGCCTTTAGCAAACTCTGGCAAGTCCACAGCTGCCACTGGATACAGGAAAAGTGACACGATCATTTTCTTAGACAAACATCCTGGGCAATTTGGCTTCTTTTATGTTGTCATTAATATAACTGGTTTTGCTGAGTACCTTAGGGGACCTTGAAAGACCAGTTCTTGTTATTTTAACCTCCTCGCTGGCTTGTCCATTCTGTTTATAATTCTAACATATTTACCAGTGGTAAATATGTTCAGGTACCACTGAAATACTAAGATAAACAAATAATTTTTTTTCTTCTCTCTCTCTTCAGATCGGTGTCTCCAAAACAGGTTAGGAAAAGATTTAGAGAACACCCAGAGAACATTTGTGTAAAATTAGGATGAGATGTTCCTGTGTAGTACTCACTCAGCTGCTTCTGTCATTTCCCAGATTGGTTGGAGTTAATCCTTCTGCCCCTTTCACCTCTGATTTACCCTAGGTCCAGATAGTACCTGGTTGGCCACTTCAGGTACCAGGGCATAGGTGAGCAGAGTAACACTGCCCCCTAGAGGTGCATGTTTATGATGGTGGAAGCTTCATCCTGAAGCAGCAGTTTAGTGTCCCCAGTAGGTGGCCTGGTGGCTTATGCAAACTGGTGATTAATGGCAAAAATAAATGGAGCATTTGTTACCATGGATGTTGGAAGACCAATAAGGCTTTTTGATCTTGTAAAGATTTACAGCCTCAGAAACCCTTAACAGGGTTGCTATGAGTTGGAACCAACTCAATGGCATACCATGCAGACCACCACCACCAGAGCCTAGGTATTTTATGTTCTTTCTGCAGTGGGCTGTGTTAGCTATACCTGTGGCCTGTTCAGGCAGTTTTCCTGGGAAAATCCCTCCTTTCCTTTAGGGACTTTGTCCCATACCCCATATGGATCCAGTGAGTTTGTGAAAGTGTGACGCAGATGGACCAGACTGGTCCCACAGGGCATGTTAAGTAAACTGGAGTCCTAAGAGTCTTCCTTGGCACCATCCTATCCTTTACCTGCCATATTTAAACTGTTAAGTTCTGCCGATTTTATCTCTTAGTTTTCTTTCTCCTTTATCCAGTTTTTCCTATCTCCTCTATCATCCTAATGGCAGAGATGGTCATCTCTCTCCGGAAGTGCTGTGTAGTCTTTCAACTGGCCTTCTCACATCCATCCTGGGCCACTTCTACCCACATTACTACAGCGGTGGTCATTGTTTCACAGGACAAATTGGATTATGTCCCCCACTTATGTCCTAGTTTTGTTCGGCTTCCCAGGGCTCAGGATAAAGACAGAAATCCTTAGTGTGGCCCACACTTATGCAATAGATGATTCTCTCCCCATTGCTCCAGTCTCATCTTTCCATTTAAGTCTTTCCATTCTAGCCTCTTGGACCTTCTTACAGTCTCTGTCCTGATATTTTTCAGCTTAGTCCAAACATCATTTTCTTAGGGAAATTTGCCCTGGCCTTCAAGGTCAAATGCTGCAATATCTGCTCTCATCTCATTTTTTACCTCCTTCTCAAAGCACTTGCCACAGTCCAATTTTACACTGGTTGGTCAACTGATTTATGTATGTCTCTCCTGCTGATGATTGTGAGCTCTATAGAGGTGTCATTTTTGCCCATAATATTTATTGAATGACTGACAGTGAATAAATTGATTCAAGCAGTGAGCATTTGACGCCAACTAGATCAACTGAAGTCTTCCCCCCAGAATCTCCCAAATCAGAGATGGAAGTAAGTTACTCCTTTTTCCTTTGGTATCATGAATTACAAGGAAGCAGGCTCTGGGTAAGGAGCTCTGGTAGCATAGTGGTTATTAGTCAGGCTGCTAACCTCAAGGTCAGCAGTTCGAAACTACCAGCTGTTTCATGGGAGCAAGATGAGGCTTTCTGCTCCCATAAAGATTTACAGCCTTGGAAGCCCTGTATGGGGTCACTATGAGTTGGAACTGCCTTCACAGCACATACCCATCACCACCACCAGGCTCTGGGTTTCATGTGGCTGCCTTCCCTGCCTTGTGGTGTCCACCTGTAAAATGAAACCTGGCAGAGGTGACAGGTAGAGAGGAGAGAAGGTCCCACAGGAGTAGAGCCCCTCATTCCATCCCTAGACCCCTGGACACAAGGGCTCTTCCTTCAATTCTCCAAGCCTTTCCAGAGCCATTTCCAGCTGAGAGACAATACATTTCCTAGGTTTGTTTGAGTTGGGGTTTTGTCACTTGGAGACCTGGTTAAGGCATCACCATACAATTTAGGAAAGTTTACGCGTTAACCTGGCGGC
>NW_006408962.1:1199584-1200892 GCF_000296735.1 Chrysochloris asiatica
CCAACCTAAGGGTATACACTACAAGCCTGCCCCCCGGTCATCAGCATGCAGCCCCTCTCCCTCTCTGTGTCTAAAGTCACAAACTTGCTCCATCTCTCCACGTCATCGTCTCTGCCTCCATCTCAGGCATCACTGATTCTCTGGGTAGGGTCCCGCTCTCTGCTCTTCTCCCTCGATTTTCCCAGGGACCTCTGCTCCTAGACTGAAAAGTTAATCACTCCCCTCCTTGCTACAAAACGTCTACCTTTACATTTCCAACCCTCACAAGCAATCCTGATAACAATTATTCATTATTGTATCACAAGAGACCAATCTGCATTTTATTTCATCAGCCCCGCCTAGACAGATTGGATACTATAGTCTCAGTGAAGATTCTACCTTCCTCCATGCCCTCTGAATCTAGTTTTCCTCTTGAAAGCATGTAAGCCAGCCACTTCTTGCCTTTGTAGTGCCCCCCACCCCCCTCATTTTGGGTAGCCAATGTCCAAGTTGCCCATCATTGTCTACTCTGTATATGGAGAGTGTGGGAATGGTCCTCCCTGTGAAAATTTGTTCCCTCTTTTGAGCTACTGCATCCATAGGTACAGGTCAAGTTCATAAACTTGTATCAGACTACTGTTTTTTCCTCTTCTTTTTTCTTCTGGTTGAGCTCTGATCATCCAGCCATTGAAGCCAGGTCAAGTGGGTATTATCTGCAAGTGTGGGTGTTCTTGTGCATATGCCCTCTCTTCTTACCAGCTGGACGCTTCACTCTCCACTCTAGTCCTCTGTGGTTATGTCACTGACTCTGGGCCCAAGTGTTCCCAGGTCTTGCCACACTGCTGACCAACCAGGTCTTCACCTGGTTTCACAGAAGTCTACTGAACATTGTAGGGCTTAGCTTGCAGCTTCATTGCTGTTTTACCCTCACTTCCCCTTATCGGTGACAAGCGTAGTCACCAATCAGAGCGTGTATTCCCATTGAGTCTTAGTCTTGGAAGGGAGTTTGCACTGAGGGACCTGACCATTTATCTTGATGTTTCCTGGGCAAGCAATTTGCTTGTTCTTGTAGCAATAGTCAGTCTGCCTCTATTGTTTTGTATTTTTCCTGTAGGTCTTTCTTTCAAGAAGTATCTTCTGTTCTAGCAGCTTCAGTCTGGTCTGCTCATCCTTTCAAGTGGAAATTTCCCTCTCTGAAGATCTGAATGTGGCTTCATCGTTTTTTGTTTTTTTTTAAGGTTTTTATTGTGGATTGAGTGAAAGTTTACAGGGCACAGCATCAGTTTCACATTCAACAATTCATATAACTTGTTTCATTACATTGACTAT
>NW_006408962.1:1208227-1220628 GCF_000296735.1 Chrysochloris asiatica
AGACTAAAGGATAGTTCAAACTTGTATTTGATATGGCTAATTTCCCGTACTACAATTAGACTGCACAGACACCCCATTTTCTGCTGGCAGGCTTCGGGGACATGGTTAAAGAGCTTCATCTCAGTCTAAGTACAGCTCTGTAGCAAGCAAACAGCAACATGTATAACAAACCATCTGTTGGTGCGGCAAACACACAATATGATGGAAACGCAGAGTGATGACATCCAGTCTCCTTGAAAGGTTTCCTATGCACTGTGTTAGGGGTATGGCATAGATGTAAAGAACAAGATAGGAAGTGCACAGAACTTCTCACTTCTGAGAAGACTGCATGGGGGCCAGGGCAGCGTGCATTGAGACCACAGGCTTTGAATCCACAAATATCTGGGTGCAAACCTTGACTGCTCATGAACACTCAGCCTTAGTGTCTTCTCCTGTAAAATGGGTATTGTGGGGTTTTTGATGAAATTGTCCAAAGAATTTGGTCTTTGTCCCTGGTTCCTGAGAGATACCCTCTTTTGTTGTTAGGTACCATCAACTCAATAATGACTTTTAGTGACCCTATGGGCAACAGAATGAAACACTGGCCGGCTGTGCTCCAACTTCACAATTGTTGCTACATATGAGCTCATCATTGTTACCACTGTGCCAATCCATCTCATTCTTCCCTTTCTCCAACCTTCTATTCTGCCAAACATGATACCCCTAAAACATTGGTATTTCCCCAGTGATTGAAATAGCTTTAATGTCTGGTTCTAAACCACACCAATCCTACAGGTTTTGAGATGAAATACTTACCAGGAAGACCCAACAAGTGATACCAGCCAACCTCAGGGAGATGGGATGATTCAATCAATGACGCCCACATAACGAAGCCCTAAGAAAGGCTTGGGATATGGTGCCGCCATAGGTTTCCTGGTTGGTGGAAAACTTCAGTGCATGTGGGAGGTTAGCCTGTACCCTTGTGGGACATGGAAGCTCCATGTTGGGGGCCTTTCCAGACCTCACCTATGCGTTCCTCAGGCGTATCCTGTTTGCTGTAGTAAAACTGTAATAGTAAATATAGCACTTTTGTTGAACTGTATAAGTCATTCCAACAAATGATCAAACCCAGTGGGTTGGAAGTAAAGAGAACTTGGAGACCCCTGAGCTTATGAATGACATCCTGAAGGGGTAGTGGGAATCCTTTAATTTGCAATCAGTAAGTCAGAAGTGAGGTACCCTTGTGGCATCGTGGGATAAACACTGGACTGCTTACCACAAGGTTGGCAATTCAAACCCACCAGCCGCTTTGCAAGAGAGAGATGAGGCTTTCTGCTCCTGCAAAGATTCGCAGCCATGGAGACATGACACAGGATTGCTATGGATCGAGAATGACTTAGTGGCAGTGAATTTTGTTTTGTTTTAAGTCCGAAGTGAGGTGTTGTAGATACTTGGTCATCTGGAGGACTATGCCCTTTAACATGGGAGGTCTGATCTAGCTCTGGAGGTGAGGGTCAGAGTAAGAACTGCTGGAATTGTAGAAAACCAAAAAAAGGCTCAAACCTACAGTCATCGAGTCTACACCGACTCCTAGCAACCCTGTGTAGGGTTTCTGAGGCTGCAAATCTTTACGAGAGCAGAAAGCCTCATCTTTCTCATGCAGAGCCACTGCTGGGGTTTTGAACTGCTGATCTTGTGGGTAGCAGTCCTGTGCTTATCCTACAGCACCACCAGGGTGTCAGAAAAGTGGGATTTAATTTCCCATACAGGCTAATAATAGAAAAGAATTAACTGAGATAAACTTTGAATGCCAAGCACCAAGGCACTTAGCAACTAGAGTTGATCTTGTTATGTGCCCAGGCGGTAAGGAGCCCTGACGGTACAGTGGTTAAGTGTTGGACTAACTGAAAGATCAGCGATTTGAACCCACCACTGGGGACAGATGGGGCAGTCTGCTTCCGAAAAATTACAACTTAGAAACTTTATGGGGCACTTCTACTCTGTCCAAAGGGTCACTATGAGTCAGAATTGATGCAATGACAAGAACATGATGTCCTTCTCCGGGGCCCAGTCCCTCCTGATGACATACACGTACAAAGCATGAGAGATGAAGTCTGACCACCCTGCCTTCTAAAGAGCATTCTGGCTGTACTTCTTTCAAGACTGATTTATTTGTACTTATGGAAGTCCATGGTAGTTTTAATATTCTTCTCCAACACCATAACTCAAATGCATCGATTCTTCTATGGTCTTCCTTACTCGTTGTCCAACTTTCACATGCATACAAAGCTGTTGAACATACATGGATTGGGGCAATATCAGCTCTCAAACTGACATCTTTACATTTCAACACTTTAAAGACGTCTTTTGCAGCAGATTTGCTTAATGCAATCTGTTGTTTGGTTTCTTGACTGATGCTTCCATGAGTATTGATTGTGGATGTAAGCAAAATGAAGTACTTGACATCTTCAATCTTTTCTCCATTTATTGGTCCAATGGAGAGGATTATTGTTTTCTTGAGGTGAATTGAAGCTGAGAACTGACTGTTAGGAAGCATTTAAAGCCATTGTCCATTTAATGAGGGAGGGAGGAAGGACAGTAAAAGAAGAGGAAGGAGGGCAGCCATTGAGGGTCACCTGCCATTGGGGACAGTTAAGGATGCTGGGGTGACATGACCACATTGTACTGCTTCACCAACTGAAAATGACTGACGAACAAGTGGTATAGTGGGTTCCTTCTGTAATGGACAACATGAAAGGAAAACAGAGGCCAGATCTCATTTACTTGTGTAATCCCCATCGGTTCTGTGACGGGGAACCACTTTTTAAGGTGGTTTCTCTCCTCTGTACCTTTCCAGGCCTAAGATAGGCTCAGGGTCTAATATTCTAAGACAGATAAACTGACAGCGAAAAGATGCAGACAGGGAAAAAAGAGTCCTGGTGTGGTGCTGTATCCTCAATGTCAGTGATTCAAAGCCACCAGCCACTCCTAGGAAACCCTATACAGAGTCACAGGGTCACTATGATTTGGAACCTACTAGATGGCACTTAACAACAACAACAATCTTTACCCAGGAGTCCTGATGTGGCACTGGAAGATAAGCACTGGACTGCTAACTACAAGGGTGGTGCTTCAAACTCATCAGCTGGTTCTCAGAAACCTTATACAGGGTCACTATGAGTTGGAACTGACTCTGTGGCACTTCACAACAGCAACTGATAGGGAAGAACCGAGGTATTAGGTTGGAGGACAGAAAAGCGGTGAGTAGTGAGGCCTCTTGTTCATTCAGTGGATCAGTTCATTATATGTGGTCCCCATTCCATCACTGTTGTTGTTGTTAAGTGCTGGCCAGTCGATTCTGACCCATAGCAACCCTGTAGAGGGTTTCCAAGGAGCAGCTGGTGAGCTTAAGCCACCGACCTTGCAGTTCAAATAACTTTTTAGTCTGACGCATTAACCCACAGCACCAAATCAGGACTTCATCACTAGGTACCTAAAAATCACAAATAACTCAGGCACAGCACCCAGACAAATGCAACTCTATCCTTCATTTCAATGGGGTCCTTGCTAGTCTTGATTCCACTCTTCTGTTTTTTAAAAACTAAAAAGCAGTCACTCAGTCTGAGTCCATAATCTTTTCATTCTATTTGGCCATAAGCTGTTTGAAGCCCCCTTGTATCATGAGAGAACCATGGGTGATTGATGGAGGCTCCCAAAGACTGGACAGGTGCATCAGCATCGCCAAGGAGCTTTTTTTTTAAAAAATTAATCACAGTATTGGTTGTTTTTTAAATTTTTATTGTGAATTGAGTGAAAGTTTACAGGACAGATCATCAGTTTTCCAGTCAACAAATCATATACTTTGCTTCATTACACTGATTATAATCCCCTCCATGTACCATCAGTTAACAGTATTTCTCTCAGTTCATTTTAGCTCTCTCTTTTTTAAAACACTCAGGCATATATAAAAGGAGCTCTGGTAGCGTAGTGGTTACGAATCGGGCTGCGAACCTTAAGGTCAGCGGTTCGAAACTACCAGCCGCTCCGAGGGAGAAAGATGAGGCTTTCTACTCCCGTAAAGATTTACACCCTCGGAAACCCTGTACAGGGTCGCTATGGGTCGGAACGGACTCGACGGCACTTAACAACAACAACAACAAGGCATACATAATAATTTACACCATCAAAGGGCACATTCTGCAAGTCTGCCTCCTGGCCACCAGCTCTTAGTCCCTCTCTTTCCATGAGTCCAGAGTCCTCAGCTGCTCCCCCTCTCCATGTCCTTATCTCTGCCTCCATCTCTGGTGTCACTGCTTCTCTGCATAGGGTCCCATATTCCGCTTGTGCTCTTTTCCCTTAATGGTCCTAGAGTCTTCTGTTTCTGGACTATAAGATTAACTACTCCCACATTTTTGCCACAAAACTTCTACCTTTACAGCTGTGACAGTCACAATTTGTCATGAAACAATTACTCACTATTGAATTATAAGGATCTTAGCCCCATCTCTTTTTACCAGTACTTGCTATAGGCAACCACTAATCTACTTTCTGTCTCTACAAATTTGTCTATTCTGAGTATTTTATATGCTTCCTCCCCACACCCCAAACAAATAACACACCCATGCAAAAACATGGACACATCTATAATACACATAGTGCACACAGGAAACCTGTGTTTGAGGGGATTGCAGTTTGCAAAAACTTACAGTGCACACTTTATGTGAGTGAAAATACACTAAATTGAATTGTATTATTTGTTGTCTTATGTAACTGGCTTCTTTCACTTGACTTAATGTTTTTAAAGTTCATCTATGTTGCAGCACTTATCAATACTTCCTCCCTTCTATTCTGTTGTTAGATGCTTTCGAGTCAGTTCAGAACAGAAGGAAACACCACCCGGTTGTGCGCCAACTTCACAATCATTGCTACACTTGAGCCTGTTACCACTGCTACTGTGCTGGTCCATCTTGTTGGGGGTCTTTCTCTTTTTCTTTGAAACTCCACTTTACCAAGCATGATGTCCTTCTCCAGGGACCAGTCCCTCTTGATAATATGTCTCAAATATGAGAGATGAAATCTGGCCATCCTGCCTTCTAAGGAGCACTCTGACTGTACTTCTTCCAACACAGATCTGTTTGTTCTTTTGGCAGTCCATAGTACTTTTAATATCTCCTCCAACACCATAACTCAAATGCATCAACTCTTCTACAGTCTTCTTTATAGTCAAATAATATTCCACTATTTACTAATTTGTCAGTTGATGAAAATTTGGATTGTTTCCACCTTTGACTAATGTGGATAGTGTTGATATGCACATTCATGTACTAAGTTTGGTGTGAACAAGACTCATTTTAAAAGTGCTCCACTAGGTCATTTTGCCCAGTTAGTAGACATTTGACAAAGTGTGGAGGCATTTTTGGTTGTTATAATTGGAGAAGGGATGCCAAGGATGTTGTTAGACATCCTACAATGTTGAAAAATAGAAAAGGTAGTAGTAATTAACTAACAGTGACTGCAATCAGCAGCCAATACAATTGTGAGAATTAGAATGAGATTAGATGATGCCTAGCAGACAGTAAGCACTTGTTAAGTGTTCTTTTTCAGTGCTGGTCTATATTTGAACATAAGGACTCATAGCTGCATAGTGAGTGGGTTAAGTATTGGGCGGTTAGCCACCAGGTTGGTGATTCAAGCTTACCAGCCATTCACTGGGAAAAAGATGAAACTGTCCCCATAAAGATTTATGGCTTTGGAAACCCAAAGGAACATTTCTATTCTGACCTATTTAGGGTCGTTTTAAGTTGGAATTGGCTTGATGGTAGCGGGTGGTCTATATTTTTAACATGTCAATAATTAATGTTTTTTATTTTTTAAAAAAGAAATATAAAACAATCAATGCTGAAACCATTCTGAATGTAATATAATCTTTGACATATCAGAGAATTTTTTGGGTGTCTTTGAAGGCAGTTTTTGTGCTGAGAATGACTATATGCTTTTCAAATTAATATTCAGTATATAATAAAATGGGGAGTTCTCATGTAGCACAGTAAGATAAACACTGATTACATGGTTGCTTTGAACCGTAAGGTCGTCAGTTCAGACTCATCAGCCGCTCCTTGGAAACCCTATACAGGGTCACTGTGAGTCAGAACCGACAAAGCATCACTTAACAACAACAACATATGATATAATGAGTCTCAGGATGGTGCAAATGGTTAATACACTCAGCTGTTAACCGAAGGGTTAGAGGTTTGAATCCACCTAGAGGCACCTTCTAAGAAAGGTCTGGTGATTTACTTCCAGAAAAATAAGCTATTGAGAACCTGGTGAATACAGTTCTTCAGTAGGGGTCCATGGAAACTTTTATTTTTAAAAACTACTATGTCAGATAGTGGTAAGTGATGAAGCTGGTAAGGGGAATCGAAAGTGGGAGAAGGGTTTGAAGCATATTGAGACTTTCGCACAGGATGCTCAAGGAAAGACATCTCTGAGAAGGTGACCGGATGTTGGTGAGGGGTTGAGTCATGTGACCATCTGGGGGAGCATCCTAGGTAGCAGGAAAAGCATGTGCAAAGGCCCCAGAGTAGCCAGGAATCCAGAGTGAGCAAGGGGCAGAGCCGCAGGAGATGAGATCAGAAAAGTATGGAGAGAGGACACAGGTTATTACCCTGAGTGAAAAGGAAGCTGATGGAAGATGGGAGTAGTTGGGACACGGTCTTATTTGTAGGAGAGGAGGATGGAAGAAGCAGGGCACTAGTTTGGAGCCTATTTTATGAATCCAGTGACAGTGGTAAGCTAGGAGTAGTAGATAAGACGAGAAAGGGTGGGGCTCTGAATATACCTAAAAGGAAAGCCAACAGAGGCTTTGTGGATGGAAGAGATGGGGTGGTGAGACAGAGGAGTCTAAACTTTCACCTATGTGAATACCAGCCCCTGCGACATTTCCAGTTCTTAAATATCTTAACCTGTGTTTGTATATAATATATTCAATCATTTGTTGTTGGAAGGTCCATCGAGTTGGTTCCAAGTTATAGCAACTCTATGTCCAACAACACGAAAGGCTTCCTAGTCCAGCATGAACCTCACAATCATTGTTATGCTTGAGCCCCCTTGTTGCTGATGTTAGCACTCTCCACGTAAGGTCATGGTTTGGACCCCCAAAGACAAATAAAGATCAGATTTATAAAGACACTGATAATAAACACAACAAAAAAAATTTTTTTTCAACTTATATCAAAGCCAGCTTCACAATGGAGTAGTGTAGTGGTTGGAGCAGTACCCCATAATAAGGTAAGACCTACTTATACTAGTTCAATCCATCTTGCTGAGGGTCCTCCTCATTCACTGACCCTCTACATTACCTACTGCTACTCTAGGGATGACCCTCCTGATAACATTGTCCAAATGTCTCGCCATCAACGTTGCTAAAGGAAATTCTAGCTGTACTTTTTCCAAGATAGATTCAATAGTCAATATTCTTCACCAACACCATCATTCAAGTATTCAATTATAAACATTTCAAATGCTAGACAAATAAGCAAAACCTTCCCCAATACACTAACAACCATGGAGAAACTAATCAATTAAGGGAGCAACTATAATGATTATGCAGTTCTCTTAAACATTCCAGAATTGTTTACAAACTTAGATAAATTCATTTACAGTTTTCAGCTTAAAATCTGAAGTTCATCATTGATGCCTTAATTTTATATTTTAAATTATAATTATAATATGTCATGGATAACTCTACAGTGCCAAAGTCTCTTCAACATTTACAAACATTGTAGATTACTGTTGTTGTTAAGTACCAATGTGTCAGTTTGAGGGTTTCCAATTCTATAAATCTCTGCAGGAACAAAAAGTCTCATCTTTCTCCTGCAGTGTGCCTGGTGGGTTCAAACCACTGACCTTGTAGTTGGCAGTCCAGGGCTTATCCCACAGAGTTACCATGCTACAATAAGGTTGTAGATACAATTTATGAACATGAGCTTCACTTTGTCATCTCTAAAATGAGGTCTAGCACTTTCCAGGAGTAAAGTCATGTAGCCAGTTAGGAAACAAAGGTATTATTCCAGGTGAATTGGATGGGGGACAGTGGTTACCATCTCATTGATTGAACTGAGATTGCTTGTTCAAACAGATAGTTTTGGCCAGCACACAAGTCTGAAGCTGGTGAGATTCAGGGAGCGGTTTGTTTTGTAATGATGAGGAGAAAATTGAGCCTTTGCATGGCTAAACGGTTATGCTGGGTTGCTAACCAAAGGGTTGGCTGTTGAACCCATCCAGAGGCTCTGTGGGAGAAAGATTGGAGGTCTGCTTGGGTAAAGATTACCACCTGGAAAACCCTATGGACAGTTCTACTCTATGACATGGGGTTGCTATGAGTTAAAATCAATTCAGTGGCTCCTAACAACAACATGGCTGCACACAGAGAGGGACCGCTAACCCTCCCAATAAGGTGTGGTGGGGGTGGTTATGTGCTGTGGTGTCAGTTCTGACTCATAGATACCCTGCATAGGGTCTCCGAAGCTATAAATCTTAACATGAGCAGCATGCTCATGTTCTCCTGCGGAACAGCTGGTAGTTTCAAACTGCTGACCTTGAGATTAACAGTCCACTTCATAACCACTACACTACCAGTGTTCCTAATAAGGTATGGTAGGTAAGCCTAATAATAGCCCATATCCTGTAGACACAAATTGCCCATTGCCTAATTCTGTAATTTCCTTTGATTCTATTCCCAGATTTAAGGAAATGAGATTTAATAACTTCCACTCATGTTTGAATTCAACTATGGGTGTGGTTCCCCAACTAGGCTGCAGAATTCCTTGTAGAGCTTTGTAAACACAGGTCGGGGTCTGGGCTGAGCCCCACAGGGAGAAAGCTCCCCAGGTGATTCCATGCCCAACTAGGGTTAGAGCCATCCATTGGTGTCAGGTGTGTCTCATTAAGTGTGAGTTCTGGCTGCAGCGTCTCGAGTTCTAATCAATGGTGACTCAGGAACTCTTTAGAGTCTTAGAGTAGAGCAGGGCCAGAGGCGAGTTCTTTACCATCATCATTCATTCAGCCTGTGTAAGCAAGTCTCTCTTCCAGGCTCAGATGTGTGGGGCTTATCAGACAAAGCGTAACCCTGCTGGAGCTACATTCTAGAGAGGAGACCACCAGCAGGCCAATAAAGACGGAAATGTGGAGAACAGCTGTTTGACATGGTGGTTAAAGCAGGAACTGGAGTCTGCTGGTCTAAATTCCAACTCTGTGTGGTCTTGGGGAAGTAACCTAACCTTTCTGGTCTCAATCTTCTCATTTGTGAAAAACCCCATTGCTGTTGAGTCCACTGTGACTCATAGTGACCTTATAGGACAGAGCAGAACTGACTCGTGTGGTCTCCAAGGCTGTCAGTCTTTATAGAGGCAGATTGCCTCATCTTTTTCCTGCTGAGCGGCTGGTGAGTTTGAATCATTAGCCTTACCAGTTCAGTGTTTAATTCATTGCATCACCAAGGCTCCGTCATCTGTAACTGTTGTTAAGTGCTGCCAAGTCGGTTCTGACTCATTCCAGCCCTGCACTAGGCTTTCTTAGGCTTTAAATCATCGTGGGAGCAGAAGGTCTCATCTTTCTCCTGCTGATTGGTGGCTGGCTTGAACCGCTGACCTTGTGGTTCGCAGTCCGGTGCTTACCATATGGAGCCACCGTGCTCCTTTCATCTGTAATGGGATTGAAAATAGCAAGTTCAATACCAACTCATAGGTTATTGGGAGAATTTAAAGCATTAATACATGAGAAATACTTTGAGCAATTTCAGATAGAAAATATTCAGTAAGCATGACCTGTGATTATAATAATCAGAAATTAATAGTACTATCAAGAAAAATTAACCTGGGCTGGGGATATAAGAAGTGGGGGTAAGAAAATATGAGGACGGGAGGGCTTGTTATTTTAACCAGGGTGGTGAAAGGAGACCTTTTTCTACAAAGTGACGTTTGTTCAGAGATCTGAATGATGAAGTGAGCCTCAAATATATGAAGAAATGCTACTCCTAGATGAGAGAGCAAGGTAGAATTCCACGAAGTAGATTGAGGAAGAAGAAGGAGGCAAGAATGCCGGGGGTGGAGTGAGCAATGGGGCAATTTAGGGAACAAGAACTTGTATCACTCAGCACATCTGTTCTCAGATTGTGATCTTTTATTTACACCTACAGATCTCCCACCAGATTATGAGTCTCAAGACTTTGTATCACCAGGTCCTGTGCTGGGCATGGAGTATGCTCGGTACATGTTTAATAAATGGAAATTATTAACCATGTATAGCCCTCAATCAGCAAATTGGAATATCAACATTCTAGACTCAATTGTTGAGACTCTAGTTCTATGCAAAACCCAACTGAGAAAAAGTGATATTTATAGAGATCCCCTGAGGCAGTTTATAATATATATATATATATATATATCACCATAGGATAAGCACTCGACTGCAAGGTTGGTTTGAACTTCAAGGTTGGTGGTTCAAACTCACCAGTGGCTCCTCGGAAGCCCTATAAAGGGTCGCTATGAGTCAGAACCGATTTGGCTGCACTTAGCAACAACAACATATGTAATAAGTACCATCTGCAGCTCAGAAGAAGTGTCCAGATGGGCTACCAACCAATTGATCAAAGAAATGCAAGTCTTTTCCTTGGCGCTTACAAATGAGTGGATCCCGTTCCTTAGAGTGCCATTATTATAAACAACTGCTTCTACCCAGTCAAGGTACCAAAATGAGTGCTTTGCTCAAACTTCCTAGGGGCTGATTGGCTATTCATCTGTGGAGCCTACTTGCCAATCCCTGCTGACTGAGCTTGTTTATGCACAGCCTGGCTGGACTTCCGACCCAATTCAGGCAGGAAACTGTCAGGACTGTATCGTCACCGTTTACAACAGGTCATGGTTCTCTCTGGCTGTTTTTCTTGCATAGTAATGATAAGTTTCAGTTTCTCTTTCTCTTTAGCAATCTGATTGGTGTGGGTTGAGTCTGTTTTATAAGTCCTGAAAGCTGTGGTAGGTAATGTTTCATCAACTTTGTCTGTTACTGAGGCCTCTGAGCGGCTCCAACAGTTTATACCAGACTATTAACTAAAAGGAGCTCTGGTAGCATAGTGTTATGAATTGGGCTGTGAACCTTAAGGTCAGCAGTTTGAAACTATCAGCTGTTCCGCGGGAGAAAGATGAGGCTTTCTGCTCCCGTAAAGATTTACAGCCCTGGAAACCCTGTACAGGGTTGCTATGGGTTGGAATCGACTCGACAGCACTTAACAACAACATCAACTAACTAAAAGTCCTGGTGTGATGCTACAGGACAAGCACTGAACTGCTAACCACAAAGTAGGCAATTCAAACCCACCACCCACTCCCCAGAAACCCTATGCTGAGTCACTGTGAATTGGAACCCACTTGACAGCACTTAGCAACAGCAAAACCTAACTTAACAGTTCAAAGTCACCAAGTAGCACCACATAGGCAAGACCTGGTACTGTGCTTCTGTAAAGATTACAGCCGGAAACATTAAAGCCCTGTTAGGCACTTTTACTCCACAGCACATGGGGCCATTATGAATCGGCATCGACTAAATGGCAATGGATTGTTATTTTTGTTTTTCCACTATTTAAGTTCTAAGTCCTATTTGTTTATTGTTTTGGTTGTTGAGAATTATAGTCAGCAGAAACATACACCAATTCAAATTTTTACATGTATATTTCAGCGACATCAATTACATTTTTGGAATTATGCAACCATTCTTAACCTCCATTTCTCAGTTGTTTCTCCCCCATTAACCTAAACTCACTGCCCACTAAGGTTCCTGTCTTATCTTTCACGTTCCTATTGCCTATTTGGTCCCATATGTTGTTGCTGCTGTTGTTAAGCACTGTTGAGTTGATACTGACTCATAGTGACCCTGTGTAGGGTTTCCAAGGAAGCAGTGGTGGGTTTGAACTGCTAACTTGTGGTTAGCAGTCCCATATAGATAGCTAAAGCAAATGGAAGAATTGAAGAGGTCCAAGAGCTGAACAGAAAATTTCAAAGATCAGCTTGAGAAGATAAAACCAAATACTATAAGACAATACGCAAAGATTTGGAATTAGAAAACCAAAAAGGAAGAACATGGTCAGCATTTCTCAAGCTGGGGGAATTGAAGAAAAAAGTCAAGCCTCAACTTTCATTATTAAAAGATTCTCTGGGCAAATTGTTGAATGATGCAGAATGCATCAAGAAAAGATGGAAGGACTACACACAGTCATTGTACCAAAAGGAAATGGTTAATGTTCAACCATTTCAAGAGATACCATATGATCAAGAGCCAATGATACTCAGGGAGGAAGTCCAAAGTGCATTGAAGGAATTGGCAAAGAACAAGGCACCAGGAACTGATGGAATAAAAATTGAAATCTT
>NW_006408962.1:1221623-1239196 GCF_000296735.1 Chrysochloris asiatica
ATAACCTCATATGCACGCGAAAGCTGGGCAGTGAATAAGGAAGATCATAGAAGAATTGATGCCTTTGAATTGTGGTGTTGGAGGAGAATATTAAAAGTGCCATGGGCTGCCAAAAGAACCAATAGATCTGTTTTGGAAGAAGTGCAAGCCAGAGTGCTCCTTGGAGGCCAAGATGGCTAAGCTTCGTCTCTCATACTTTGAACATGTTGTCAGGAGGCACCAGTTGCTGGAGAAGGATGTCATGCTTGGTAAGGTGGAGGGTCAGAGCAAAAGAGGAAGACTCCCAATGAGATGGATCGGCCAGGTGGCATCATTGATGGCGTCAAGTGAGGTTGGCCCAGGATCGGACATGTTTTGTTCTGCTGTGCATGGGGTTGCTATGAGTCGGTTCCTACTCGATGGTACCTGACAACAACAACAACAACATAGATATGTCTTAAAAGAGTCTAATATTCAAGACAGACAAGCTGGAATCCTGGTGTGGTACTGTAGGATAAGAACTGGACTGCTAACCACAAGGTCAGTGGCTCAAACCTACCAGCTTCTCCATGGAAACCCTATCCAGGGTCACTTTGAGTTGGAACTGACTTAACAGCACTTAACAACAACAATTAGTTAAGCTAAAGGTTTGTTTGGCTTTAAGATGACTTTGGGAGTTATTTTTATTTCCAGGTTTAAAGATTATCTCTGGGCAATGCTTTCAGAGTTTCGTCCAGCCAAAACTCTAGAAATCTATATTCCATGAGAATCTGAAATTCTGCCATGTTCCCCCTTTTGATCAGGATTCTTCTATAGAATCTTTTAATCAAAATGTTCAGTAGTGTAGCTGAGCACCATCCAGTTCTTTGGGTCTCATGACACAGGTGGGTAGTGGGTGGGAGGGCGCAGTTGTTCATGGAGGCAATTAAGCACACATTCCATCTCCTCCTCCTATTCTTGACTCTCCTTCCTCTGTTGCGTCAGGAGAATAGAAACCAATTTGTTGTGCCTTGGATGGTTGCTTACAAGCTTTAAGACTACAAGCACTATGCAATGAATTAGGAGGTTGAACAGAAGTGCTAAACATGTTATTAGGCCCATTAACTGGGATGTTCCATGAAACTATGACCCTAAACCTCCAAACCAACGAACCACATCCTCCCATGAGGTGTTTGGTTGCACATAAGCAGCTGCAGCAGCTACAGTTCTTTTGTTTTTTGTTCAACGTTATAAATATATCTATCATGCAACTTTTGCCCATTCAATTTCTTACAGGTGTACAATTTATTAACAGCAATTGCATTAATCAGCTAGGTAACCCTATGCTTAATCAATGCACTTTTTCTATTGTTGTAAGCCAAAAGTCAGTATTCCTATTCCATAAGCAATAGCTCCCCCTTCTCCTCCCTCCATCTGTCTTCATTGTTGTTGTTAGTGCTGTCAAGTCACATATGATTTATAGCAACTCTGTATAGGGTATCGAAGGAGCAAGCAGCTGGTGGGTTTGAACCACCAACCTTTCTGTTAACAGTCCAGTGCTAATCCTACAGCACTACATCAGGAGTCCTAATAAACTTTGTTTATTCTTGTCTTTTTATATAAGTGAGGTCATATAATATTTGTCCTTTTGTGATTGATTTGTTTCACTCAATGTAATATATTAAAGCTCCATCCGTACTGTAAGCATGTATTCAGATTTCATTTCTCCTACTGGCTGAGTGGACTCCTGGTGTGGCACTATAGGATCAGCACTGGACTGAGAACCACAAGATCAGTAGTTCACTCACTGCTCCTTGGAAACTCTATAAAGTGTCGCTATGAGTTGGAGTAGATTTGAAGACACTTAACAACAACAACTGGCTAAGTAGTATCCCACTGTATGTATGCACCACATTGGTGTATCCATTCCTCTCTGATGGGCATTTAGGTTGTTTCCACCTTTTGGCTCTTATGAATAGTGTTGCAATGAACATTGGTGTATATGTCTCTGTTTGAATTTCTACTTTCAGCCTTTTGGGTATATGTGGAATTGTTGGGTTATATAGCTGGGCATCCTGGTGTGGCACTGTGGAATAAGCTCTAAACTGCAAGGTCAGTTTAAACCACAAGGTCAGTGGTGCTGTGGTTTAGGTGTTGGTCTGCAAACCACAAAGTCAGTGTTTCAAACCCACCAGCCACTCCTCAGAGAAAGAGGAGGCTGTCTGCTCCCATAAAGATTTACAGTCTCAGAGACACTGTGTAGGGTCACCATCAGTTGGAATTGACTCAGTGGCTTTGGTTTTGATTTTATAGTAATTCTATACAACTGCCAGTTTCCCATAACACCTGTACCATTTGTATTCCCACCAGCAATGGATAAAGGTTCCAATTTCCCCACATCCTTGCCAACATTTGTTATTTTCTTCTTCTTGAATCTAATCTATCCCAGTGAGGGTGATATAGTATCTGATTTGCATCTCTTTCATGGCTAATGACATTAAGCATCTTTTCTGTATTTTGTGGCTATTTGAATGTCCTCTTTGGTGAAATGTCTATTCAAGTTCTTTGCCCATTTTATGATGGGGTTATTTGTCTTTTTGTTGTTAAATTGTCAAAGTTATCTATATGTATTTGATATTTTTCTGATCAGATACATAGTTTCTAAAGATATTGCCATAGTGTTTTCAATGGCTGATTCTTTGAAGGTAGATCACCAAACTCTTCTTCTAAGATAACATACCTCTGGGTGGACTCAAATCTTCAATCTTCCAGTTAGCAATCCAACATGTGTGCACCACTCAGGGACTCCTGCTTCAGTTACACTGGTGGCCTTATTTGGGTTTCTCCAAGGGGCTAAGATTTCCCCCACGTGAGTCTTTCCCACACTTGCTATTCTTTTTCTGGCACCATCTATACATCCTCTTCCTATGGCTAATTCCAAGTCCCATTTCAGGCCTCCATTTAAACGTCTCTGGCCCAGACAAGCTTTCCCTGACTCTTGACTCAGGATTGTGACCCCATCCTGCTCTGTTCCTCTACTCTGTGCTGGTCATATATTGAATGGATCACTAATGGGACCTATCTTAGTTGTATGCTTCCTTGCTTCCCAAGACCAAGGACAATATTTGGCAAGTCCACTGTGGCACCCCCATCAGACAGGCACTGTGCCAGACAGTCAGTAGTCATTAAATATTAATTCTTCCCCCACTTGGCTGAATATCAGCTTCCTTGTGTGGGCAGCTCACCGCCCAAACCACCAGCTCAACCTTGGCCCAACAATTCCCTGACTTGAGATGCAGGAAAACGGGTTGTCCACGAGTTCATGTTTATTTAACAGAAATCAAAGTCCGATAACTGAGTAGTAAGACCGGCTTCACAGGCAAGTATAGCAGGCGCATAATTATTTACAGTGCATCCTGGCACGACTGGAAATGCCCTGCCCTTATCCCTGAGCCAGCAAGCTGAGGCTCTCTTTTCTGCCAAAGAAACAAAATCCTCTTTATAGAAATTCTTAAACAATAGGATTTCAAGTGGTGGGGAGAGCCCTGCTCCGACTGCTTCAAAGCTGTGGGGTATCACTGTGATTCACGTATCCTTGCAACTGAGGAAGAGGAAGAGGAGCCAAAAAGAACAAAAGCCAGAAACAAACAACTTTTCTGAAAAGGCATTCTGCGAAAGCTCTGTACACCCAGCAAAAGGGTGGCTGGGTCATTTCCAGTTGTACTGCTGAGAAGGGAGCTCGTTCCTTAACTCTCAAATACACGGAGAGTGCTCAGAGGCAGGCATCTCTTCCCAATTTTCATTGATCTATTTTCCAAGAGTTAATTTTCTTCTTTTTAAAGTCAGACCAACTGCATAATGATACTCTTTTGTTGGAACAGAAATTTCTAGTGCTGATCAAATTCATTCTTAGAAATGTTCTCCATTCAAGGAGCAGCTGAAAGGATGCAGTACATTAGGTGGAAACATTAGGTGAGGTGTTTAGATGAGAAAGGATACCAATTGTTAAGAGCTTGGGTATTGCAAATAAACGATACAAGCATCCTCTATTCTCACCCCTGCCTGTGGAAGAAGTTGTTATGCAATCTTAGCAGTTTAACACACTGTTGAGAATGCTGGCTTTGGAATCACGATGTCTGCCTTGTGAGTTCTGCCTTGGCCATTTAACAGTTACTCTTCCACCCTACCCTTCAGCTCAACAGTACAGGAGAAGCATAAGAGGACCTCATTCAAGTCATGGAGTTGGTTGAGAGATTAAATGATTTGACTTGTCTAAGGAGCTGTGGTAGTATAGTGGTTACGAATCGGGCTGTGAACTGCAAGGTCAGCAGTTCGAAACTACCAGCTGTTCCACAGGAAAAAGATGAGGCTTTCTGCTTCCATAAAGATTACAGCCTCGGAAACCCTGTATAGGGTAGCTATGAGTTGGAACTGACTCCACGGCACATAACAACAACAACAACAACAAAGCTCTTGGAGGACTCCTGGTGTGGCACTGTGGGATAAGCACTGGACTTTAAACCACAAGGTCAGCAGCTCAAACCTACCAGTTGCTCTTCAGAAACCTTGTACAGGGTTACTATGAGTTGGAACGGACTCAGTGGCACTTAACAGCAACAACAACAAAGCTCTTCAAAGAGTATTTGGTAACAAACAGGTACTCAGGAAATATAAGCTCTTAAACTGAAAATAAGACACTATCCATATGTCTGTCAACAAGTAAATAGATACACAAATTGTGGTATTTACATAAAATGGAATACTTTTTGTTGTTAGCGTCCTTGAATGGGTCCCAATTCATAGCGATTACTCAGCAATAAAAAGAGGGAAAAAAAGAGGACCTAGTGATATACCCAGTAACACAGACAAATCTCAAAATAACTATGCTGAGCAAAAGAAACTATCCCAAAAATGGTATATACTGTATGATCCCATTTATATAGAACTCTAAAAATTGAAGCTAATCTATAGTGAAAGAAATCAAGTACGTTGCAGCTTGGAGATGGGGAGGCATGGAGAAGTGGAAGGATTATGAAGGGCACGAAGAAACTTTGAGGGGGATAGAAATGTTCATGATCTTGTTGTTAAGTGCCACAGAGTCTATTTACCTGTTGGTCAACATGTAGGTTGTTTCTATGTTTTGCCTATTGTGAGGTGTACAAGTGTCTGTTCACACTATACACTTTAAATAGTTGTAGTCTATTACGTGCTAATTTTGCCTTTTATATGGAGTCCTGGTGTGGCACTGTGGATTAATGTGCTAGACTGCAAAGTCAGTTTGAACTGCAAGTGATTCAACAGTGATTCAAGCTCATCATCTGTTCCTAGGGAACCCTATACAGGGTCGCTATGGGTCAGAACTGATGCAATGGCAAAACAATAACAACAACAACCCTTTTATGGAAACCTTCGCTATTTCTACTCCCCAATAATCTCATCTTCCTCAACATAGAGCCCCTGGATCAGAGTCAGCACTCAATTGAAGTCTTATTGGTTTATCCCTGGTTTAGATGAACATTTTTGATTCTCTTCCAGTTGTGAGCATTCTAATTCAACTAAAACTTAAGATATCTGACCTTAGACAAGTCACTTAACCTCTCTGAACCTCAGTGTTTTTGCCAGTAAAATGGAAATTATAATACCTACTTGCCCTTCTGGATTGTTGTAAAGGCCAAATGTGTAAATATTCAGGGCAGTGCTCCAAAAAACGATTCAGCATCAAACAAGGGGATTGTAGAGAATGCATTAGCTCAAACATTTGATGAGTTTGACAGAGCTCGGTCTGCCAACGGGTCTGATGCTAAGCTCCTCTTAAAGCAGCCCTTATACAAATAAAATTGCGATCCCTGGATGGTGCAAATGACGAAAGCACTAAGCTTCTAACCAAAAGCTTGGAAGTTTGAGGCTGCACAGAGGGATCTTGGAAGAAAGACCTGGAGAGCTGACACAAATGGGGTTGCCTTGAGCCAGAATCAACTCCAGGCAAACTGTGGTTTGTTTGTTTTTGTTGTTGTTTTTCTTTTAAGTTGGTTTATTCAGATTTATAATTTTGTGCCAATGCCTTTGCTAGCTCATTTTTGTCCCTAATCACAGGGATCTGTGGAAAGGTTATCAGAGCAAGGGTGTCCAAATCTGATGGATCTACCTACCAGGCTACTTGGTCAGGCCAAGATCAACATTAGCAGTGAGTGCTGTTTTTATGTAGGGACCTTCCCAGGCAGGGAATGACTCACAGAAACTTCTCCCTTCTGCCCAGGGACCCCTGCTCTTTGTTGAATTAGAGGCTGGAGCTGAGTGGTAGTATTGGGTCTGAACTGATTACTTGGGTAAAAACGATTGGTTAGCATCACTCTGAAGAGTCTGCAGAGGAATAGAGACCATCATGTCTGCAGGAAACAGCATGCAGTCATTATTAACAGCTCAAATGAGGTAAAGTTAAAACAGGCAGAAATAACAGCCGTCACTAAGAGCTCAGGTTTAGAAAGGCCTGAGTTCAATTCCTGACCCTGCTACTTCTAAACAGTGGGACCTGGAGTAAGCTAACCTCTTTGTGCCAGTTTTTCAATCGTCAATTCATCATCAAAGCTAATCCATGGAGTAGGCATGAGTAATGTACATAAAATGGTGCCTGGCAGGTAGTAAATGCTGAAAAAAATGGTATAATTATTGATATATAATCTAAACACCACCATTCCCCTTGGTATAATTCACTGCAGTCTAAGAGTGACTCAATTATATCTTCTTTTTTGTTTCCATTGTTGCTTACCCCATTTTCCATTGGCTAGTCACTTTTTCAGTATACAGCAAAGTGATGCCAGGGATAAATAAACAAGGGCTTGCTTTGCTTCCCCTATTAAAGCAGAAGAAAGAGACTGAGGATTAGGAAGTTAAACAAAAACAAGCTTCAAAACCATCGGTATTGAAAGACCTGATTTAGGGGATGAGACAGGGTTTATAAAAATGCAGAGTTAAAAATATATATATACTGGAAAGATACAAACGAAAATTGTACTTCATGTGGCCCAAATGGTCCAAACCAAAACACTAACAATAGGTACTCTTGGTTTTGGAGTTAGGGAAGCTTTTACTTTCTTCTCTTGTTTTATCAGTATTTTAAAAATTTCTGCAGTGAATGGATATTTTTTTATTTTAAACAAAAACTTTGGTTTAAAATAAAAACAAAATCAAAGCATTTGTGGTATCTATACAAATGCTACTTTTGTTGAAAGAAACATGGAACCTTTTGATTATCTATGACCAATAAAGACAACCATCAGATGTAAACAAGCAGAAAATAATCTAAGTGCCTCAAACCCATAATTAGTCCAGTGTAGTTGTCTTTGAGAGCTGTTTCATGGGATAGTTTTGTCTTATGCCTGGTTTTCTAGAGAAGCAAAACCAGTGAAACATATATATTTCTATATATAAAGAGAAGTTTATTATCAAGAGATGGCTTGTAATTTCAGAGCCCCAGGTCTCCAGTAGAAGACAGAGAGAGTCCCTCCCATGTGTCCATTATATTGGGAGCAGGCCACACCCCTAAGGAAGCATCCCTTCAATTGATTGGCTACTCATAGCCACTCATCATAGAGTTAATCATGTCTGTACTAGGTTTCATCACTGTGGGAATAAGCACATCTCAACTGCTAGACCTCTGGAAATCCTGGCCTAGTCAAGTTGACACAAAGCCCTAACTATTACATCCCTTAACACCCAAATTAAAAGGGCAGTGACTTCCCACAAATCCCTTTGTTATTGTTGTTGTATAAGTACCATGGAGTCTGTTCCGACTTATAGTGAGCCTGCACAGGGTTTCCGAGGCTGTAAATCTTTATGGGAGCAGAACGCCTCATCTTTCTCCCGCGGAACCGCTGGTAGTTTCGAACTGCTGACCTTGAGGTCAGCAGCCCAATTCATAACCACTACACTACCAGAGCTCCTTTGTTGTTGTTGTTGTTGTTATGTGCCGTGGAGTCGGTTCCGACTCATAGCAACCCTGCACAGGGTTTCCGAGGCTGTTAATCTTTACGGGAGCAGAACGCCTCATCTTTCTCCCGCGGAACCGCTGGTAGTTTCGAACTGCTGACCTTACGGTTCGCAGCCCGATTCGTAACCACTACGCTACCAGAGCTCCTTTACATCCCTTAATTCTTGCTCCTGCTTTATAATCCATGCATGAATCTTCAACTGACATATTTGCTGCCTGTATCATCTCAGCTTGAAATTAGTGGTATTGTATTCTGTGTTTCCCCAAGTCTACCAGCCAGTGGGCACAGTTGAAGACGCATGAAGAAATCTGTCTTAGGCTGGGTTTAGCAGAGAAACAAAATCAGTGAAATTTGTATATGAAGAAGCATCAAAAAGTTCATGGAAAAATGGAATAAAAAGAGAATGGAATTTTCCCACAACTTTTTCAAGCCCCCTCATATATAGAGAGAGAAGTATGTCAAGGAAATGTCTCATACAGCTTTAGAGCTGGCACGTTCCAAGTTTGTGGGTCAGCTGTCAGGCTGGAGGCTTCTCCTGATTCATCTAGCTGTAGGGTTGATGAGCCCAAGATCAGTGAACCAGACAATAAGCTCAAGGGCTGCAGAGACTAAAGAGTCCCATGATCAACAGGCAATTCGGCAGACCTCTGGATCAAGTCCCAGACAATGAGAAGCTGGATGCAGGATCCAGAGAGAGCAAAACACTAGAGAACATTGCCAGAACAACCATGTATATTGAATGCTGGTCACACCCCTGAGGCAACTCCCTGGCTGCTCGTAGATCTCATCATGAAAGTTGATTACATTATATCAAATTTCATCATGGGGGAAGATGACATCATAACTTCCAAACCACTGAGAATTATGGCCCAGCCAAGTTGACACATAACCTTAACCATCACAGGATCTAACAGCTGTGAACCTTCCAGGTTCAACCAGGATCTTGATCTACTACAAAGTATGCTGATTCCCAGACATATCTGTCTGGATATAGAATCAGTGCTCTTGTGGTCTTCAATTAATTTAGAATTGTAGCCTTTTGGAGTTGTAAGAGTATCCCAGGATTTGGTGATCTGATGTATGCACTTCTCTAACATCCTTTGTGCATTTTTCAGTGTCATCTCTGTGGGACAAAGAACCTGGTTTGGCTCTTAGACTCTGGTTTCTGGAAATAACCAGAATAATCAAGATGATTTTGTTTGCCAAAGTAGCTGGGCAAGTGCACTACAAAGGCCCCACAAGTGGAGAACCAGCTTCAGGAAGGACAGGGGACCTAATGCAGTCATTCATGTTTATCAAGTGTATCAACTATACCTATGCATTAAGGCCCTGGTTTTACATATTCATTCACGTCCAATGACTAGGGGACCTGGGATCTAAGAGTGCTTTCTTTGGGGGCCTCCTGGATTGGTGAGAACCTCCACGAATGGCAGGTAGCAGGAGTAGCACATTCCTGGAGACAATGGAGGCCCCATGCCAGGACCTCTCCCAGACCTTGCCTAATGGGTCTCTACACTTGTACCCTTTCTGGTCCTGAGTAACTGTATGTACAGGTAATCATTTCCTTGAGTTCTAAGGCATTCTAGCGATTTATCCCACCAGCAGCAGTGACAGCCAGCAAAGAGGTTGATGTTATTTTATATGGCAGCGTCTAGAAGGAGAGAAAGAGATAGTATGACACAGTGGCAGCAAAAATGGGCTCAAATTAACAACAAACATGAAGATGGTGCACAACCAGGACAATGTTTCATTCTATTATACATAGGGTCACTAGGAATCAGAACCAACTTGATGGTCCTAACAACAACAGAAGGGCAGAGTCCTAAGTTATGGAGACCCAGTTCTGCCTGGTTAGGGTCAGAGAGAGAAAATGCCATGTGTCTGGTGTTGGATTGATGAAGCGGGAGTTTGAGTTAGCTTTACATTTTGCAAATTAGCCTCAAACCCTATTCAGGACTTAGACAGACGCCTACAGTAGCAATCATGCAGTCTCTGATTCTACATTTCCCCAGCTCCTACTAGGTGCTCTGGTAGTGTAGTGTTTATGATTCGGACTGCGAACCTTAAGTCAGCAGTTTGAAGCTACCAGCTGTTTCATGGGAGAAAGATGAGGCTTTCTGCTCCTGTAAAGATTTACAGCCTCGGAAACCCTGTACAGGGTCGCTATGAGTCGAAACCAACTCCACGGCACTTAATAATAACAACAACAGGACCATGGGGTCCTGGTGTAACACTGTGGGTTAATGCATAAAACTGCAAAGCTGTTTGAACTGTAAGGTTGGTGGTTCAAGCTCACCAGCTGCTCCTTGGAAACCCTATACAGGGTTGCTATGGGTCGGGATTGACTTAACGACACTTAACAACAACAACAACAACAACTAGGTGCCCATAGAGTCCTGGTGTGGTGCTGTGGGTTAATGCTCTAGACAGCAAGGTCACTTTGAACCACAAGGCCAGCAGTTCAAGCTCACCAGCCTCTCCTCAGAAACCCTATACAGGGTTGCTGTGGGTGCGAACCGACTAGACACTTAACAATGACTACTAGGTATCAGGCACTAGCACAGATTCTTGGCTGTAGTAAGAATGATTCTGCCCTTAAATTACTTAGCACCTCATTGAGGGAAATTGATGAGTAACACATAAATAACAGCTCACCGTCAAGCACATGGTTGAGGGGCTGTGGAAGCACAGAGAAGGGAGCTATGGAGAGTCCCTGAAGAGATGGGAGAGGACTCAGATGAGGGCACAAATGTGTGACCTTGGGAAACTTCCTTCACCTCTCTGCTCTTCCATTTCTTCCCATGTAAAATGGAGATTGTAGTACAGCTGTGTAAGGAGCTCTAGTAGTGCAACAGTTAAGCACTCAGCCACTAACTGAAAAGTTGGCAATTCAAACCCACCCCATAGCTCCGAGGGAGATTTCTTTATATTCCACTTCTCATTTGTTCTTTCTCTTCTTCATCTCTCCAGGAGAGTTGTGCTGTCTGTATCGATTGGTAGTTGCCAAAGTGGGTGTGGTGCTGTCCGCCCCTCTGCCAATCAGATGCCCAGAGCGTCACAACAGGTGTCTCCCGTGGTCACCTTGGGTTTGTGTGGGTATCTAGAATCCATCAGGCTTAGAAGGATGCATGATCCAGCTTACAGGTAACCAATGTACGAGGGGGCTTCAAAAAATGGCATTGAAAGATAATGGAATTTTCCCACGAACTTTGTAAAGCCCCCTCGTGTATGCCAGGCTCTGATTTGTTAGATTCCAAGTGGAGAATTATTTCTCATGGAAAGGATATTCATATCTGGGCTCTCCAGTACCACTCCTTGCTGGCATTCCCACAAAGCCCAACCCACTGCCATTTAGCCTATTTTATTTCACAGCAACCCGAAAGGAACTCCCCATAGGGTTTCCAAGGCTGTAAGTCTTTACGGAAGCCGGCTAACTTATCTTCCTTTCAGTTTGAATCACCGACTTTTCACATAACAGCTGAATGCTTTAACCATGGCACCAATGGGGCTACTGCTGGCATCCTCAGGAACCCAAAGGGCTATTTGGTGAGCATCACACCACAATAGAGGAAACTGATGGTATTGAGTGATGGCTCATCTGGACTGTACAAAAAACCTGATGACCTTGGCCTGCCTCATAGCCCGAGTGTCTAGAATTCCATGTCTGTGGACACATCTCCTCTCCACAAGGAACTTGCAGTGTGGTGGTGGTGGTGGTGGTGGGGAAGATTCAGGAGGAGGAGATTTGACTTGTTGGCAACCCTTTCCTCAGCTCTCTGCCAACCAACCATCTTATTATTACACATCTTTTCTAAGACATTCACATCACAGTGCAATCGGTAAGGTTACTGATACAACTTCCTTCTAGAAGAAACCTTCTGGTCACCATCGTTCCACAAACACAAGTAAACATCTTTCTGGTATTCCCTGCTTTCAGCCAAGATCCATCTGACTTCAGCAATGATATCCTTCATTCCACATCCTCTTCTGAATCTGGTTTGAATCTCTGGAAGTTCTCTGTTAATGTATGGTTGCAGCCACTTTTGGATTAACTTTAGTAAAACTTTACTAACATGGGATATCAATGATATTGTCCGATGAATTCCGCATTCCGTTGGGTCACCTCTCTTTGGAATGGGCACAAATACAGATTTCTTCCAGTCAGTTGGCCAGATAGTTGTCTTCCAAATTTCTTGGCATAGATGAGTGAGTACCTCCAGTGCCACATCATTTTGTTGAAAGATTTCAGTTTGTATTCCATCAATTCTGATGCCTTGCTTTTTGCCAATTCCTTCAATGCACCTTGGACTCCTTCCTTCAGTATCACTGGCTCTCAATTATATGCTATCTCTTGAAATGGTTGAACATCAACCATTTCTTTCTGGTACAGTGTCTGTGAATTCCTTCCATCTTCTTTTGATGCTTTCTGCCTCATTCAATAATTTACCAATAGAATCCTTCAATAACACAAGTCAAGGTTTGAATTTTTCTTCAGTTCCCTCAGCTTGAGAAATTCTGAGTGTGTTTTTCCCTTTTGATTTTCTAACTCCAGGTTTTTGAACATTTCAGTATAATACTTGACTTTGTCTTCTCGAGCAGCCATTTGAAAATTTCTGCTCAGCTCTTTACCTCTTCATTTCTTACATTTGCTTTAGCATATATATGCAGTTGAGTAAGTTTCAGTCTCTTCTGACATCCACTATGGTCTTTTTCTTTTTTCTTGTCTTCTTAATGACTTTTTGCAATCTTGCTGTTTGATGTTCTTGATGTCATCCACATCTCTTCTGGTCTTCAGCTTTTAGTATCTAATAAATCAAGTCTTTTATTGAAATGATCTGTAAATTCAGGTGGGATATGACTCTCGTGGACTTGTTTTACTTTTCTTCAGCTTCAGCCTGACTTGCCTATGAACAATTGATGGTCTGTTTCACAATGTGCTCCTCACCTTGTTCTGGCTGATGATATTGAGTTTTTCCATCGTCTCTTCCCAAAAATGAAGTGAATTTCATATCTGTGTACTCCATCTGGAGAAGGCCATGTGTATAGTCATCTTTTATGTTGTTTAAAAGTATTTTCAATGAATAAGTCATTGCTGTTTCTGTTGTGTTATTGAGACAGTTCCAACTCACAACGACCCCATGTAGGGTTTTTGAGGAGCAGCTGGTGGGGTTGACTCACTGACCTTGTGGTCCAAACTGACCTTGCAGTCCAGAGCTTGTCCTACAGCACCACACCAGGACTCTGAACAGTTATTGGTCTTGCAAAATTGTACCGTGCTCTCTCCAGCATCATTTATATCACCAAGGCAATATTTTCCAACTACTGAAACTTACTTTTGTTTCCAACTTTTGCATTCCAGTCACCAGTTACTATCAATACATTTGGTTCCATATTTGATCAGTTTCACACTGAAGAAGTTGGTGGAATTCTTCAATTTCATTACACTGGCTTTAGTGGTTGGTGCATTAATTTGAATAATAGTGGTATTAACGGGTCTTCCTTGTAGGTGTATGGATATTATCCTATTACAAACAGCATTGTACTTCGATATGTTCTTTTTCCTGATGAACTAATGCCATTCCTCTTCAATTAGTCATTTCTGGCATAGTAAACCATATGATTGTCAGATTCAAAATGGCCAATACCAGTTCATTTCAGCTCACTAATGCCTAGGATATCGATCTTTATGCCTTCCATTTCATGCTTGATAACTTCCAATTTTCCTAGATCCATATTTTGTACATTCCATGTTCTGATTATTAATGGACATTTACAACTGTTTCTCCTCATTTTGAGCTGTGCCCCTTCAACAAATGCAGGTCCCAAAAGCTTTACTCCATTTATGTCATCACGATCAACTCAACTTTGAGGGAGCAGCTGCTCTCAAGTTGTATTTTGAATAACTTCCAACATGAGGGACTCATCTTCCAACAATCTATCTGACAATATTCTGGTGCTATCCATTATATGTTCACTTTCCAGTATTGTATTTGACAGTGTTCCACTGTTATTCATAAAGGTTTTAGTAGTTAAACATTGTTAAGTAGTCTGTGTTTCCTTCTCCCTAGTCTATCTTAGTTTGGAAGCTCAGCTGAAACCTGTCCATCCTGGGTGACCCTGAAGGTATTTAAAATACTGGTGGCATAGCTTCCAACATCACAGCAACATGAAAGCCAGCACAGTACAACAAACGGACAGACAAGCGGTGGAAGGAAGACTGTAGAAAAATGGAATTATGGTATTGGTGAAGAATATTGGAAGTACCATGGACTTCCAGAAGAACAATTTATCTGGGAACAAGTGCAGCCAGATGTTCTTCAGAAGTGAGGATGGTGAGACTTTGCCTCTTTACTTTGGATATGTTGTCAGGAGGAAAAAGGACTTCATGCTTAGAAAAATGGAAGGTCAATGCAAATGAGGAAGATCCCCAACAAGATGGATTGACAGGGTGGCACTAACAATGGGCTCAAACATAGCAACAATTGTGAGATTGGCATAGCACTGGGCAATGTTTTGTTCTCTTATGTATAGGATTGCAGTGAGTCGGAACCAACTAGACAGCACTAACTGTAACTGAAGCCACTACTACCAATCTCTGGGTTTAAGTTTCCCAGACTAGAAAATCACCTACTGGTATAATTTTTCAGCTCTCTTCTATACATCCTGTCATTTTGTATCTTCTCTCAAATTCCACTGAACACAATTCAATACAGGTAAAGTCCAGGCAGAGAAAGGCACACAGCCACTCTGTTCAGCTTCACCATCCTGACTCTACTCTCTGAAACTCAAGGAGGTAAATGGGACCCTCACTGGTGGATGAAGAAATAAGGGTGAAACTAAAAATCAGGTACTCTGACTTATGGTAACCCTATGTCTGTCAAAGTAAAACTGTCGGATTTAAGTGAATGGTTTTTTGGAAGTGGATCACCTGACCCTTCTTCCAAGATGCCTCTGAGTGGACACAAACCTCCAAAGTTTTAATTAGCAGCTGAGCTCATTCACCGTTTGTATCATCGGGGAGTCCATAGACAGGTTGCTAAGATTTAATCCCATACCTGTAATCTTATGGCACCTACCCTTGGTGTTCTTGCTCAAAATATTACCCATCAACTAGGAAACTCTTCCACATTTGTGCAAGTTCCGTTGTTCAGATGGTTGCTTATTGGGGTGAGGTGCCTAGTATCTGGGCTATAAGAGAAGAGGGAGCAAAAGTCCTCTATAATGCACATTGATTGAGCCTCTATTGTGCAGATGAGAGCACTATCTATTCTGACACACATTGCTGGCTCCCCAGTGAACCCAACTCCACTGCCCAGTCCGGAAGCCCAGAGGTATGAAGGACTCAGGAGACAGAGCAATAAATACCTCACTACCTACATCCCCAAAAGTGTGTGGGCACCAGATCAAAGTACCAAAAGAGATGACACCAAGTGAATGAGAGGCTACATGCAAATACTATTTAGAAGGCAGTTGCTATTTAAATGACAGTGAATTGTGTACTTGTCCCATAGTACTACTGATCATATTACAAAAATTGTCTCTTATCTGTTAATTGGACTGTGAATTCTGTGAGGTTTGGGATTGTCCACTATTGTTCACATTGTCCACCAACGCCACTGCAGTGCTTGGCTTAAAGGTTGGGCTGTGGGAGAAAGATATGCAGTCTTCTTCCATAAAGATTACAGTCTTAAAAACTCTATGGGGGCAGTTCTACTCTATCCAGTAGGGTTTCCAGGGGTTGGAATCGACCCAGTGGCAATGTGTTTGGTTTGGTGAAAGGAAGGAGTTCCTGGGTGGTACAAACAGTTAAGCACTCCGCTACTAACTAAAAGGTTGTCATTCAAATTCACCTAGAGGTACCTCAAAAGACAGACCTGGCCATCTGTTTTCCAAAAGTCATAGGTACTGAAAATCCTATGTAGCAGAGTTTGGATACACCTTGGGTTGCCATAGTTAGAACTGACTCGATGGCAACTGGATTTTTTGTTTTGTTTTTTGACCATTCCAAGTGAGCATATCTTACTAGTGTTGTTACATATTGCCTTCCCTGTTTTTGTTTTTCGTTTGGTTGTTTGTTCTCTTGATGGAAACAGAGGTCAGGGTTTTGTACAGAGGCTGGTCTTGATAGAGGTTAGCTTCAGGAATGGAATTAATTAATGGAAGGAAGTGGCCCTGTTTGGACATTCCCATGGGGTAAACCTGGGCCCAGGCCATCCATAGGTGGAAGAAAGTTCTCAAGAGGCTGGGACCACTTCTGGGCCTGAACATGATGCTCTGGTTTGCTGCCCTGATGATTGGAACAGACCTACCTAGTCAGCCTCTTGTTCCAGAGGGGACTCAGGGGCAACCCTGGCCTGGGTGTAGGTAGAGCAAGATCCCAAGGCCCATGTGCCCTGGACTGACAACCCCTCTGAACAGTCATTGAGTATAGTTATTAACATCACTTTACAGAGGATTGTCAACTAGAAGTGGGGATCTGGGATCTGAAGTTCGGTGACATTCTCATAACCACTACTTTATGCCACCTCCCTATCATAACGGCCCTGAGTCACAGTCCCTTTTGTGTAAAACAGAAACTGTCAGTGTCTCCCGGTTCACAGGCTACTGTGGGAGGACAGTGGCATAAAGTACATTAGGGCTTGGTACTCTGGAAATCATGAGTGACTAGCAAGTACTGGTCACTCCTGCACTCATCTCAGATTTCCCAGTACAGGCTCTGATCCCAGCAGTGTTAGATATTACAAAAGAACTATCAAAGTTTCAATGAAATCCTAGAATAAACTACTCAGACCCATGAAAACACACTCCATGACCTTGTCAAAGCAACTCCACTCTTCTGGGCCTACTTTGTCATTCGTAAGATGTATCTCTTAATGTTAACCTGGAAGAGATATGGGAGGATTAAAGAAGAGACTCCTGGGATGGTGCTGTAGGATAAGCACTGGACTGTGAACCACAAGGTTGGTGGTTCAAACCCATCAGCTGCTTCTTGGAAACTTTGTACAGGGTCACTATGGATTGGAATCAACTCGATGGCCCTCAACAACAACAACAACAACAATAACAACAAAGAAGAGAAGGAACATGGAGCCAGTCCAGTGCGGGCTTTTTAACAAGCCCACAAATGTGACTACAGCTTCTCTCTGCTACTGTGACTTTGGCAAGATGGGAGGCATTCTGTTCTGAGGTAATGAGAATAAGAGAGTCAAGAAGATTCTTTCCTACAGCAACTGAAAATGAGAGATGGTTCAAAGAACTGGGGATGGCTAGTCCAGAGAATAAAATATTTATGTGAGTCCAGCTATCTGAGCGCCAAAACAGTTGAAACCAGGGCTTCTTAGACATTAAGGAGGCCCAAGTCACTTTCACGTGTGTGTTGTTGTTTCTATTAAGAGAAAACAAAACAAAAATCTTAAGAAACAAGTCAGATTGCAAATACTGTGGCATACCTTAATTGTTCCGTTTAACATATGTTAACACACACACACAAATGGAACTGATGTGGCACTGTGGGTTAATGCACCAGACTGCAAAACCATTTAAACTGCAAGGTCGGTGGTTCAAGCTCATCAGCTGCTCCTCGGAAGCCCTATACAGGGTCGCTATGGGTTGGAACCGACTCAATGG
>NW_006408962.1:1239522-1247355 GCF_000296735.1 Chrysochloris asiatica
GGTGTATTTAAAAAGAAAAATCTTAATTCATCGTGCATTGCAGGCAGTGTGGGTAGGTAATGGAACACACACTTTTTTAACCACCTCAGGACTCCTACTTGGAGAAACCCTCAACAGTCTGAGGTGTTGAATGTGCTCTGTCTGTCTGACAGCCTCCCTCCCTCCCTCACTGCCCCATAAGCCCTTTGGAACGTGGGCCAAACATTGTTCAAACCTCAGAGGTCTGAGTGTGGCCCTGGAGCGGACACGCAGGACCGCCTGTTTCTCTCCAGATTCACCTCCAGGGTGCTGAGAGGTCCTGACCCTGAGATGCTGGAGTGGGCAGTTGCTCGGGGCAAGGCTACAACTGGAGCTACGATTCAGGACTTTTGTGGGTTCATGTGGCTCGTGGGTGCACCCGAGAGACTTGCCTGGCTGCACCTTTGGACCACACTAGGGGCAGCTGTAGACACGCACTACCCTCCACTATGCAGGCTCGGGAGCAGCGGCAAGAGCTGGGCGGTGACTAGGAGGGGCGCCGTTCTGGCCCCAGCCCCACCTATCAACGCCCGGGGCGAGGGGAGCAGCGTAAGGGCCCCGCCCCTGGCGATGTGCTGGGCTAGCAGCTCCCAGCGCCCGGTGCCCAGTGCTGCGAGCGAGGACGTGTCGCCGCCTCAGGTCCTGTACTCTAGGCTGCTCCCGGGCTGCTGCCCGAGCCATGAAGATGCACTTCTGTATCCCTGTGTCCCAGCAGCGTCCAGATGCCCTGGGGGGCCGCTACGTGGTGCGCCGGAGCCAGGGCCAAGTGGGCGGGGAGGGGGCCCAGGGATAGTTTGGAAACAGGGGCTCAGTTGCTCCCTCAGCTAAGCGGGGACTGAAACCGGGATGTTTGTGTGTTTGCAGCTGTACTCTGTGTATCTGGATGGGTTCCTCTTCTGCCGGGTGCGCTACAGCCAGTTGCATCGCTGGGATGAACAGGTAAGTGGGTTGGAGGCGGGTACCAGCCGGTCCAACGGAGGCTTTGGACTTGGGTTTCTCTCTCTTTTAAAATATTTTGTGAATTGTGTGATAGTTTACATGGGACAACATTAGCTTTGCATTCATCCAATCGTATATCGTTACATTGCCTTGGTTACAATCCCCGCCATACATCATCAACCAACCAAATGGTACACGCGGCAAGCCTGCACCCTGGTCTTCAGCCCACAGCCCCTCTCCCTCTTGGGGGGTCTAAAGCCCCCAGCCGCTCCATCTCTCCACATCATCTTCTCTGCCTCCATCTCTGGCGTCACTGTTGCTCTGGGTAGTGTCTGGCTCTCCCACTCCGCTCTTCTCCCTTGATGCTCCTGGCCTGCAAAGTCAATCACTCCCCTCCTAGTGCTACAAAAACGTCTACCTTTACATTTCCAACCCTCACAGTCAGTCCTGATAGTAATCATTCACTATTGTACCACATGAATGTTCTCCACATCTCCTTTCATCAATCCTACCCAGACAGGTTGGATTCTACTCAGTGGAGATTCTACCTTCCTCTGCGCCCTCTGGATCTAGGCTCCCTCTTGAAAGCTTGTAAGCCAGTCACTTTCTGCCTTTGTAGCCCCCACTCCCACCCATTTTGGATAGCCAATGTCCAAGTTGCCCATCCTCGTCTGCTCTGTGTATTGAGGGGGTAGGAATGATCCTCGCTGTAAAAATGTGTTCCCTCTTTTGAGCTACTGCATCAATAGGTGTAAATTCATCAAATTGTATCAGATTACTCTTTTTTTTTTCCTCTTCTTTCTTCTTCTAGCTGAGCTCTGATCATCCAGCCACTGAAGCCATGTCAAGTGGGTATTATCTGTAAGTGTGGGTGTTCTTGTGCATATGCCCTCTCTTCTTATCAGCTGGATGCTTCATTCTCCACTCTAGTCCTCTCTGGCTATGTCACTGACTCTGGGCCCAAGAGTCCCCAGGTCTTGCCACACTGCTGGCCAACGAGGTCTCCACCTGTCTATTGAACATAGTTGGACTTATCTCGCAGCTTCATTGCTGTTTTTCTCTCACTTCCCCAGTCAGAGGTCACCAGTCAGAGCACATGTCTGCTCATGTATTCCCATTGAGTCTCAGTCTTGGAAGGGGGTTTTCCCTGAGGGGACCTGACTACTTGCCTTGATGTCTCCTGGGCGAGCAACTCAGTCGGACTGCTGTTATTGTTTTGTATTTTTCCTGTTGGTCTTTCTTTCAAGAAGTATTTTCTGTTTTTCTAGCCGCTCCAAGCTGGTCTACTTGTCCTTTCCGGTGGAAATTTCTCACCTCAGAAGATTCTGGGTGGAGTTCAGGATTCCTGAAAAATCTTATGTAATTCAGAGGCTCTGCAGGAAACCTCCTTCACTGGGCATGTTGTAGCCCCATTTTAGGTATTCCAATCACTTGTAGGCAAAAGATGGATTTACAACCGTTCTATGGTGATGTTTCTGGCTATTCCTTTCTCTCCCCCTCAAGTATCTATTTTATAATAGTATGCCAGGGAAACCAAGATTGAAAG
The DNA here is from genome assembly GCF_000296735.1 of Chrysochloris asiatica. Classification (NCBI taxonomy): domain Eukaryota; kingdom Metazoa; phylum Chordata; class Mammalia; order Afrosoricida; family Chrysochloridae; genus Chrysochloris; species Chrysochloris asiatica. The sequence goes on from NW_006408962.1 coordinate 1,242,026, forward strand.
TCAGCCAAGCATCTTAACATTATTTCCCCCCTTTTCCCCATTCCAACCATGTCTCAATCCCTATATCCCAGAGCTCTGTTGTTCCAAGGTTGTGCATACATCATTATTTACCTCTGTCTCACTTAGCCCATGCAAACCTGCCTAATTGTTTTCCCATCTGCCTTGTTCTTCCAATTCCCTCCCCCTTCTTGTGTATTGCCCCCCTCCCTAGCATCCAAACTATCCTGTGTCTATTCCTTACCCTGAGCTCCCCCTCCTTCCCCTCCCCCTGTCCCCCACATCACGGTAACCAGCAAAGAATCCCCCCACCCTTTAGTATGGACCACAGTAGTGGTCCTATGCAGCATTTCTCCTTTTGTGACTGCCTAATTTCACGCAACATAATGTCTTCAAGGTTCATCTATGTTATGTGATAGCTAACAGCTTCCTTGTTATTCTTCAATGTAGCATAATAGTCCATTGTGTGTATGTACCACAGTTTGTTTATCCATTCTTCCATTGATGGGCACTTAGGCTGTCTCCATCTTTTTGCTATTGTAAATAGTGCTGCTATGAACGTTGGTGTGCATATATCTACTCGTGTTATGGCTCGTATTTCTTGTGGGTAAATACCAAGTAGAGGAATTTCTGGATCATAAGGTATTTCTATTTCCAACCTTCTGAGGAAGCGCCATATTGCTTTTCACAGAGGTTGGACCATTTTGCAATCCCACCAGCAATGCAGAGCATCCCAAACTCTCCACATCCTTGCCAACATTTATTGTCCTCTACTTTTTTGGTCTTTGCTGTTATTGCTGGTGTGAGATGCTATCTCATTGTTGTTTTGATTTGCATCTCTCTAATGGCTAGTGATCGTGAACATTTCTTCATATGTTTGTTGGCTGCCCAGATCTCCTCCTTGGTGAAGTGTCTGTTTATGTCCTGTGCCCAGTTTTTAATTGGGTTATTTGTCTTTTTCTTGTAGAGGTGTTGTGGTGGTGGTAGTGATGTGCCGAGGAGTAGGTTCCGACTCATAGCGACCTTGCATAGGGTTTCCAAGGCTGTAAATCTTTACGGGAGCAGAAATCTTCATCTTTCTCACACGGAACAGCTGGTAGTTTCAAACTGCCAACCTTAAGGTTCTCAGCCTGATTCATAACCACTACGCTACTAGAGATCCTTAGAGGTGTTGTAGTTTCCTATATATTTTAAAAATGAGTCCCTTGTCTGATGTGTTATCACAAAAGATTTTTTCCCATTCTGTGGGTTCTCTTTTTACTCTTCTGATGAAGTCTTTTGATGCACATAAGTTTTTCATTTTTAGTATGCCCCAATCATCTATTTTGTCTACTTTTGTTTGCGTAATTTTCAAAATGTTTGATAGTCTGTGTATTCCCTGAATTAGAGCCCTCACATTTGTCCCTACTTTTTCATGGATGACCTTCATAATTTTGGGATTCACATTTAAGTCTTTAATCCATGCTGAGTTGGTTTTTGTATAAGGCGTGAGGTAAAGGTCTTGTTTCAATCTTTGGCATATCACTTTCCAGTTCTGCCAGCACCATCTGTTGAAACTATCTGACCATGCGTCTCTTGTTGGATACTCCATCTTTCAAGGTCTCAAAGTCCTAATCCGAGAAACAGGTCTTTGTAATGATGAATCGTGAATCGTTTAGCATACAGCTCAATAAATACATATTGCCACTTCAAAAAGGTCCTGGATAGTGCAAATGGTTTGTGCTAAATTAATAACTAAGAAGCTGGTGGTTCAAATCCACCCAGCAATCCAATGGAAGAAAAGCCTGGTGATCTGCTTCTGTAAATATCACCTCCTACCCCCCCCACCCCCTCAATAACAGCAGCAACATAGGAACATTTCTACTCTATAACACATGGGGTCACCAAAGTGGGAAATGAGCTGACGACAAAGAATTGGCCTTTCTTGTTTTGTTATCACCACTTCTGATCATCTATATCTGTAAGATGAGTGGGAAGGAGCACACAATTCTCCCAATCCCTCTCCAGTCCTGTGATCCCCACCTGCCCCAGCTGGCAGGGTACTGGAGTGGTGGTGGGCTCCATTTCAGTATGAGCTGTTCCCCAAGGCAGTGGCCCCATTCAAATGAGCAAACTGGCTGTACATCAAGGAGTCCCTTTCCCATGGTGTAGGGTCTCAGGAAGGGGCTGTATGGATATTTAATTTCCTTTCTCTCCAGAGTTTCTTGCATTTACTCCTTTTTAAAAGGTGCATCTCTATTTTTGTTTTCAATAGACCATATTCATAGATTTCAAGTACTGGCAGGCTTGAAACCCAGGGAATGGGTGATTTATTAAGACAGAAGGTCATTTCCCACTCTAGTTCTCACTCTGATGTCCCCACGGTATTTTCTCTGGAGGCAGACTGATTTATTAGTCTGCTTTAATTGGTTTTGTTGTTCTAATAAGGAGGTGCTATAAGTCTTCAAAATGGGTTAGAGGAGTAAATGGAACTTTGGAAATAAATTTACTCTCTCCTTCCCTTCACAAAAAGTTTCTTCTTCTCTCTTTTCCCCTTCTCTTCCAACCCTTCTCCTTCATTCTTAAATTCTATATCCTGATTTTCAAGACAGTAGAAACCCAAATTTAAAATACACATACTTACACACAACTTAACATTACAGAAATGTGTAGCAAAGAGATGAGCATTTTGAGGAGAGTGCTTTCAGGCAGCCTCTGGGTTTCTAGTGAGTAACATCCTTTGTTGATGGACAGCTCAGTTTTCTTACAGGTAGTCCCCGACTTAACGATAGTATTCCTTTCTGACAACTGTTGTCAGTTGTGATATATGTGAAATACCTAATTAAAAAAAAAGTTTTCATTATTATTGCCTTTTATTTTCAATGTCTTGTAAATTCAATCTCTTTGTTTTGAGGGATTGGAAACACAACATATAATTTACCAGGTATATTTTATTTAATAAATACATAAAGAACATACCAATCATAAATATTTATTCCCATGATGAAGAATAGCTGGATGATGTTGGTTTTTTTGTCAATTGTGATATTAATTCTAGTCATGGAAGGTTCTGGACCATGTGGATTGTCTCTAGGAATGGGGATGTTGTTTCTAGTTAGAAAGTTAGTGAGAGTTGTCTGTATGTTCCTTTTTTATTCCTTCTTCATATATTTCATGGTAACAGCTCACTGCTTCCGAAGTTTGTGTGTTAATTTTAGTAAAGCCATCAGCATTTGGGTCCATGTTTTCAAGCTACTGAGGTCCCTAATTTAGCTTTAAAATACTCTAGCTCACCCTTTCACTGTTAGATTTTTTTATAGCTTCTCTCCTTCTTTACGTACTTCTTTCTTCTTTAGTATCTCTTTCCTCTTCAAACCCTAGCAAGTTCTGATCTATCAATTCCTCTTCTTTGTGATGTATCAGCTGTTCCATATCTACAATTGATGTTGTTTTTAAGTGCCTTTGAGTCAGTCCTGACTCATAGTGACTCTGTATAGGGTTTCTAAGGAGTTGATGAATTTGAACCACCGACCTTGCTGTTCAAACCAACCTTGTGGTTGAGTGCTTATCCTACAGTGCCATGCCAGGACTCCATATCTACAACAGCCAGTTCTAAAGTCAGCGTTCGTGCCATATGGACAATTTTTCCACCGCCTTTTCTATTCTATTAATCCTGATCAAATGTGTGGATTGTGTTCACATAGCTCAGCAATTCCCCACCCCCCCACCCCCCCCCCCCCCCCCCGATATTCCTTGCATGCATTTTCCCATAACTTCCAGGAAGATATGCTAAGGATAAGATGTACCTCCCCTCAACTGCCCCCCTGCAACAACAACAAAAAAGGTGGTAAAAAATGTGGTTTATCTTAAATCCATCATAAATAGGGGACTACCTATACTGAATATGTCCTCACAGTGAGTCTTCTTGCTCACACATCATGTTGTTGTGGTCTAGTTGATTTCAGCTCACAGTAAGCCCTCGTGACAGAGTAGAACTGCCCTATAGGGTTTTCTTGGCTGTAATCATTACCAAAGCAGATTGCCAAGTCTTTCTCTTTTGGAGCCGCTGGGTGGGTTTGAACTGCCAACTTTCTAGTCAACAACCTAGCACTTAACCATGTGCCACCAGGTCTCCTTCAAAATAATAGACTCCAGAATATAAAATTAGAAATTGTTTAAATTTCTATACACAGAACTTTCTTCCTCTTTATTTTATTTTGTTGTTGTTCATAAAAATTTTATTTGTGTATAGCAGAATTCCCCAATTTTAGGTGTTGGATGAATTTTGGTGAATGTATACAATTACCAATACCGTAATCAAGATAGGAAAGAGTCCTTTCTAAAAATTTCCGTCATTTGTTTCTCTCCACTCCTGGCCTCAGGCAAACAACTCTATTTTATTTTATTTCAACTACTCAGCAATCCCCTTTGAGGTCAGTAGTGCAAAAGATCACCCCCATTTTTATTGATAAATATTCTCAGTAGGGTAGCCAGATTTATGACAAAAAAAAAAGTATATCATTATAAAACAGACACTGGAGGGGGAGAGAAAGGAATAACCAGAAATACCAACATGGAAAGCTTGTAAGCCCATCTTCTGCCTATAACTGATTAGAATACCTAAAATGGGCCTACAATGTGTCCAGTGAAGGAGGTTTACTGAGGAGCCTCTGCATTACATGGGAGTATAGGTGGAAGACCGAACCACAACCAGACCTTCAGAGACGGGAAATTTCTCCACTTGAAAGGACAAGCAGACCAGCTGGGAGCAGCTAGAAAACCAGAAGACACCTCTTGAAAGAAGGACCTACAGGAAAAATACAAAACAACAAGGGCAGTCCAACTGTTACCACAAGAACATACAGGTGGCCTGCCCAGGAGACATCAAGGCAAGTGATCGGATCCTCTCAGTGCAAATTCTCTTCCAAGACTAAGACGCAAGGGAAATATACACTTTGACTGATAACCACGCACGTCACCCAGAAGGGGAAGTAAGCGAAGAACATCAACGAAGGGGCGAGCTAAGCCCTACATCATTCAGCAAACTACTGTGAACCCGTATGGAGACCTGGTCAGCCAATAGCAAGGCAACATCTGGGGACTCATGGGCTCAGGGTCAGTGACACAGCCGCAGAGGTCTAGAGTGGAGAGCGGGGTGGCCAGCCGATAAAAAGAGGCTGGACAGACGTAAGAACACCCACACTTGCAGATGATGCACATTTGACTGGACTTCAATGACTGGATAAACAGAGCTCAACCCTAAGAAGAAAGAAGAGGGGAAAAAAGTATCGTCTGATACAATTCAATAACATGACCTACACCTATAAATGCAGTAGCTCAAAAGAGGAAACAAG
>NW_006408962.1:1248020-1249853 GCF_000296735.1 Chrysochloris asiatica
ATATGACACCCACTTAAATGGAATTTGATATAAATGAGAAACCCTTTTTGGTATAAGTAGGTCCTGTGCAATAGTTGGGACATAATTAACTGGGGATCCTCAATTTCACCTGGCAACCTAGACGGAAAGGTTAGGTGATCTAGCCACTTCTCAGCCTGTGTTCTTCCTACTCCATGGAGGATTGTGGAACTGCTCAGAATTCAGAACCTGACTTAATACAACACACTTTAAAAAGAGAAGCAATATAAGGGTCCCATCTGTGTGTGTGCGTGTGAGTAGAAGTTTATTCCCAGTTTGTTTTCTCGAAAGTTCTGTACGCAATAGAATAGGAATTTCATTTTCTAGAATTAACTGATTGATTTAGATGCTTGGCAATCCCTGGGTAGTGTGAACCATTACATGCTGAGGTGCTGATTGAAAGGTTGGAGGTTTGAGTTTGAGAAGAAAGACATTTCTGGGAAGAAAGACTTGGCAATCTACTTCTCCTGAAAATCAGTCATTAAAAGCCTGTGGAACATAAGTCTACTTTTACATACATGGGTTCGCACTAAGCTGGAATTGACTCCATAGCAACTGGTTTATTCATATACTTAAGAAGTATTTTCTAAATTCCTAAAGTGAAAATTATGACTTCCACACTGTGATTTTTTTTTGGCCTAAAACTTGGATTTATATTTTGTATATTGGAGAACTGTGAGATTGAGGAGAAGCACTTGGACCACATGATGTGGCCCCTGTTCCATCTTGCCATGGTTTGTGGAAAGCTAATGCTCCCTGGAGAGATGGTTGTGTTTCCATGAGGCTAGCTGTGACCTGCACTCTCTGCAGCCCCATCCCCTCCATGAGAGTCTCTCTAAGTATGGCCCCTCACCTCTCTGCTGCTGATTGAGGCTCATTCTCTGCTATGTGAGTTGACCAACCCAACTACTCTCATCTGCATCAACCCTAATTAGATTTAAAGGAATCTGCAAAGGAAAACCTACCACTCATCTGCTAGTTTGCTGTACTGTGAAGGCTTGGGTGTTGCTGTGATTCTGGAAGCTATGGCACTGTTATTTTGGTGAACAGGTTTCAGCTGAGCTTTCAGACTAACATGGACTAGGAAGAAGGAGAGATGAACTGCTTCTGAATATTTAGTCACTGAAAACCATAGCAGTGGAGAACTGTCAGATAGCAACAGATTGTTGAATATTGAAACATGATGAAGAGCATCAGAGTATTTCTGACATAGTGCTGGAAAATGAACCCCTCAGGTCAGGTTGGAAGGCACTCAAAATACAACTGGGGAAGAGCTGCTTCCTCACAGTAGAGAGGACTGTGATGACACAAATGGAGTAAAGCTTCTGGGACCTCCATTTTCTGATGGGGCACAACTAAAAAATGAGGAGAAAGAGCTGTAAACATCCATTAATAATTGGAACATGGCATGTATGAATTATGAATCTAGGAAAATTGGAATTTGTCAAGATTTTATGACTCCATTGTGAGTAATTGTTATCAGGATTAATCGTGATTGCCACACGTGTAATTGGAGAAGATGTGTAACTAAAAGGTGGGAGTAGTTAATCTTTCATTTCAGAAACAAAGGGTCCCAGGACCATCAAAAAGGAACAGCATGAGTGAAGCATGAGATCCTACCCAGAGAAGCGGTGACAGCAGAGATGGTGGCTGAGGCGATGGCATAGAGATAAAGCAGACGAGGACTTTTGACCCATAGACTAAGAGAAAGGCTGTGTGCCTGTCAGCAGGAGTTGTTGTTGTTGTTGAAGTGCCGTCGAGTCGGTTCCGACCCATAGCGACCCTGTACAGGGTTTCCGAGGGTGTAAATCTTTA
>NW_006408962.1:1251028-1265623 GCF_000296735.1 Chrysochloris asiatica
TTGGCCCAGGATCGGGCAGTGTTTCATTCTATTGTGCATAGGGTCGCTATGAGTCAGTACCATCTCGATGGCACTAACAACAACAACAACAACAACAGTGACTTCTTCATTCCAAATACCTTTTATAAACAGCATAAGAGATACAAATGGACCTCACCAGATGAAATACACAGAAATCAAATTGACTACATCTGTGGCAAGAGACAGTGGAAAGCTCCATATCATCAGCCAAAACAAGGCCAGGAGCAGACTGTGTAACAATGGTCATTTGCCCATATGCGAGTGCAGGCTGAAGCTGAAGAAAATTAAACAAATCCATGAGACCCAAAATATAACCTTAAATATATCCCACCTGAATTTAGAGATCATCTCAAGAACAAATTTGATGATTAGACACTAATGACCGAAGGACTTGTGGGATGGCATCAAGGTACTCATATAGCAAGAATGCAAAAGGTCATTAGGAATACAAAAAAGCAGAAAAATACCCCAATGGATGTCAGAAGAGACCCTGAAATTTGCTCTCCAGAAAAGAGATGTAAAAGTAAATGGAAGAAATGAGGAAGTAAAAGAGCTGAATAGAACATTTCAAAGGACAGCTCAAGATGACAAAGTCACATATTACAATGAAATGTGCAAAGATGTGGAGTTAGAAAACCAAAAGGGAAGAACACGCTTACCATTTCTCAAGCTGAAATAACTAAAGAAAAGCTCAAGCCTCTGCTTGAAATGTTGAAGGATTCAATGGGCAAAATATTGAATGATGCAGCAAGCATCAAAAGAAAATGGAAAGAATACACAGTCACTGTACCAAAAAGAAATGATCAGTGATCAACCATTTCAAGAGCTCCATATGATTAAGAGTCATGGAACTGAAGGAAGAAGTCCAAGGTGCACTGATGGCATTGGAAAAGAACAAGGCTCTGGGAATTAATGGAATGCAAATTGAAATCTTTCAACAAACTGAAGCAGAACTGGAGGCACTTACTCATCTATGCCAAGAAAGTTGGAAGACAGCTACTTGGCCAACTGTTTGGAAGAGATTCATATTTGTGCCCATTTCAAAGAAAAGTGATCCAATGGAATGTGGAAATCATTGACAGACAATATTATTAATACCACATGTAAGTGAAATTTTGCTAATGATAATTCAAAAACGGCTGCAACAGTGCATTGACAGGGAACTACCAGAGGTTCAAGCCAGATTCAGAGTTGTTGTTAAGTGCCGTCAATTCGATCCCAACCCATAGCGACCCCATGTAGGGTTTCTAAAGAGCAGCTGGTGAGCTTGAACCACCAACCTTAAAGTTCAAACAGCTTTGCAGTCTGGTGCATTAACCCACACCACCACACCAGGAGTAGCAAGGGATATAATTGCTGATGTCAGATGGATCTTGGCTGAGAGCAGGTTTTTATCTGTGCTTTATTACACAAAGCCTTTGATTGTATGGGTCATGACAAACTATGTACAACACTGAGGAAAATGAGTATTCCGAAATACTTAATAGTGCTCATAAGGAATTTGTACATAGACCAAGAGGTAGTTGTTCAAACAGAACAAGGGAACACTGAATGGTTTACAATTAGGAAAGGTGTGTGTGAGAATTGTATTATTTCATTATAATTATTCCATCTGCGTGCTGAACAAATAATCCGAGGAGTTGGATTATATGAAGAAAAATGTGGCCTCAGGGTTGGAGGAAGGCTCATTAACAACCTGTGATACACAGATGATACAATCTTGCTTGCTGAAAGTGAAGAGTACTTAAAATACTTATTGATGTAGATCAAAGGCCATAGTCTTTGGTATGGGCTGCACATCAATGTAAAAAGACAAAAATCCTCACAATTGGACCAATAAACAACACCAATTAAATGGAGGAAAATTTAAATTGTTGAAGACTATTTTGCTTGGATGAACCATCAACACTTACAGAAGCAGCAGTCAAGAAATCAAAGGATGTATTGCGTTAGGCAAATCTTCTGCACAAGACCTCTTTAAAATGTTGAAGAACAAAGATGTCAGTTTGAGGACTAAGGTGCGCCTGATCCAAGCCATGGTATTTTCAATAACCTCATATGCATATGAAAGCTGGACAATGACTAAAGAAAACCGTAGAAGAATTGATGTATTTGAGTTATGGTGTTGGAGGAACATATTAAAGGTATCATGGAACCACCAGAAGAACAAACAAATCTGTATTGGAAGAAGTACAGGCAGAATGCTCCTTAGAAACCAAGATAGCCAGATTACATTTCTCATACTTCTAACACACTATCATGAGGTACCAGTCTCTGGAGAAGGACATCATACTTGGTAAAGTGGGGTACCAGAGAAAAGGAGGAAGACGTCCAATGAGGTGGATTGGCATGGTGGCAGCACCAATGGTCTCAAGCATATTTACAGTTGTCAGATTGATGCAACATAGGGCAGTGTCTTGTTTCGTGGCATAGGGCCACTATGAGTCGGTACCATCTTGATAGCACCTAACAACAACAGTGAAGAAGCATTTAAGGTGAGCCCGTCCTATGTAATGACATTATTGTTGTTGTTAGGTTCCATCAAGTCTGTTTTGACTTATAGCAACCCAAGTGTACAACAGAACAAAATACTGTCTGGTCTTGGGCCATCCTCATGATCATTACGATTGAATCCATTGTTGCAACTACTCTGTCAGTCCATCTTGTTGTGAATCTTCCTTTTTTTCTGCTGACTCTGTACTTTACCAAGCATGCTGTCCTTTTCCAGGGACTGGTCACTACTGATAACACATTCAAAACTCATGAGAAGAAGTCTTGTCATCCTTGCTCATAAGAAGCATTCTGGCTGTACTTCTTCCAAGACAGATTTGTTTGTTCTTCTGAAAGTCCATGATATATTCAACATTCTTCACTAACAGCGTAATTCAAATGTATCAATTCTCCAGTTTTCCTTATTCATTATTCAGCTTTCACATGCATGTGAGGTGATAGAAAATACCATGGCTTGGATCAGGTGCGCCTTAGTCCTCAAAGTAACATCATTGTTTTAAAACACTTTAAAGCATCTTTTGCAGAAGATTGATTCAATGTAATACATTGATTGGTTTCTTAACTTATGCTTCCATGGGTATTGACTGTGGATTCAAGTAAAATGAAATCCCTGACAATGTCAATGTTTTTTCTGTTTGGTGTGATATTGCAGTTGGGGATTTATTGAATGAGGTGTAATCCCTCCTGGTGTGGCGTTGAAGGTTCAGCATTAGACCGTGAGTCACAAAGTTGGCAGTTCAAACCCACCAGTTGCTCTTTGGAAACCCTATACAGGACTGCTATTAGTCAGAACCGACTCGATCGCACTTAACAACAACAACAAATCCCTCCTGAAGACTAGTCTTTGATCTTTACCAGTAAGTGCTTCAAGGCCTCTGTCTGTTCAGTAAGTGGTGGTGGCATTGGACTCTGTGAAGATGGCTCTATGACTAGAAGGCTTGCCTCTTTGGGAGCACTCTGCCAGCATCAATCATGGCAAAGCAGCTAGCCAGGGAAGCTTGCAAAGAGCCTTTCAGTGGGAGGTGAGGGCTATGCAAGCTACGTCCACTGACTCAGTCCCTCCTACCTGGTGGTGCTGCCCAACCAGGCCTTAACTGCTTACCCCTCTTCCCTCTCTAACTTCTGCTCCCTATTAAGTAGGCCCATTTATTGCCTCTGCCCAGCTCATGTCCCCTATCTGGAAAGATCCCTGGCTTCTGACCCACTTGTCAGACATCAACCCTTTCTCAAGGCCCATATAAAGCCCCATATCTAGGAGCGCCCCCCCCCCCCTTGATTGTACATGACGTTTCCCTCTGATGTCTGTGTTTTTCCAGATTTGTGTTTAGAATCTTGTCATGTTCCTCTTTTTGTGTGTGCATTTGGTTTCTTCTGATTATTTAGGAGTAAAACCCACCTGTCTAGTGGGTGAAGACTCTGGCGTAGACTGTCCTGTCACAATAGAGGAGGAGGATGACTCTGCTAGTGAACAGACTGAGTCCAGATTCTGCTGACCACTAGCTGTGGGACCGTGTGCTCATGCTCCTCAGTGTCAGGTACTTCGCTGTCAAGGTGGCAAGATGACGTCATTAATGATGATGGTGTTGATGACTCACCTCACAGAGCTGCTTTGCTGTGACCCTTTAGCTAATGAATCTGGATTCTTGCTTAAAGGGCGCTTGGGGAAATGGGATGAATGCCTCAGGATTGAAAAAAGAGATCGTAGAAAGGACAGTTTGTGTCTTACTTCCACTTGTCCCAGGTTCTCATTATTCTGGAATGAGCATGAGGAGATCATCTGGGAGATACGTGTGTGTGTGTACTCTGTAGGATAAGCACTGGACTGTGAAACACAAAGTTGGCAGTTTAAGCCCACCGGGAGAAAGATGAGACTTTCTGGTCCCACTAAGATGTAGAGACTTGGAAACCCTACATAGGATTGTATGAGTCAGAACCTACTTGTGGGTTCCAACTCATAACAATGCTATATAGGGTTTGCTATGCATATATATTGTTGTTAAGTGCTGTCGAGTCTGTTCTGACCCTTAGCGAACCTGTATAGGGTTTCCGAGGAGCAACTGATCAGGTTGAACTGCCAACCTTGCAGTTCAAACGGCTTTGTAGTCTGGCTCATTAACCCACAGCCACACCAGGACACACACACTCTCTCTCTCTCTCTATCTCTCTCTCTCTCTCTCTCTCTCTCTCTCTCTATATATATATATATATACATACACACACACACACACACACACACGTGGAGTCCTTGAAGGCAGTATATATATAGAGAGAGCTCTGGTAGCATAGTGGTTACGAGTCGGGCTGCTAACCTTAAGGTCAGCAGTTCAAAACCATCAGCTGTTCCTTGGGAGAAAGATGAAGCTTTTTGCTCCCATAAAGATTTACAGCCTTGGAAACCTTATTCAGGGTTGCTATCAGTTAGAACTGACCCCACGGACACAATCACACCACTGTATATATTTGTATTTCTTGAATATGGTCTTTCAAAACAGACCCAACGAGTGGATCTCTTTGAACAGTATTTTTGAAAGAGAGATTGTGCTAAATCCTGTTGTTGTTTTATGCCATCTCCTCAATATCACCTCACAGTTAAACCTTGCTCTTTATTGTTAGATGCCATTGAGTCATCTTGACAGAGTTGAACTGCCCATCGGGTTTCCTTGGCTGTAATTGTTATGAAAGCAAGTTACCAGGTCTTTTTCTCACAAGGCCTTGGGGTGAGTTTGAACCACCAGCCTTTTGGTTAGCAGCCTAATGTTTAACCATTTACGTCACCAAAGTTCCTTGGCTAAACCTTGTTGTTGTTGTTAAGTTCTGTCTAGTTGGTTCTGACTCCTAATGATCCTTTATAGGATTTCTGAGGAGTGGCTGGTGGATTTGAACCAGCAAACTTGTCCTACAGTGCCACATCAGGACCCCTAGTACAGGATAAGTCTCTCTGTCCGAATTGTTCAGCTAGCTAAACTATGCACCATCTGATACCTATAGAGTAGGTTCTATTTTGGAAGAGTTGAAGAACTTTAGTTGCTGATTGACTTTTGGCAAACATAACCACTGTGTATTTATCTTCCCCCTTAGACCAATGTTGGAGAAGGGAGGGGAGCATTCCTTGGATGTCAGCTCAGGTTGTAAAACCTGCTGGAAGGGTTTCTGCTCTGTGACAGGTATTAGTAGCTTTAATCCTTGTTGACATTTTTCCCAGCTCCAGCCTTAGGTAGGTGCTTCCCCAGATGCTCTCCTGCGGCTGGATAACCCAGGTAGCCCTGCTGGCTCAAGGCTGCTGTGATTAGAACCAATTTGAGAGCATCTGCGACATTTATGAACACATGCCAAGGAATACAATTGCCTTTTAAAGATCACTTAATCAGTTAATCAAGAAATAATTGCATGCAAAGAAGACAAATTTCTGCTTCCATTTAATGACATTAGCAGAGACCAGTGCATAAACCCCAGGTTGTTTGAATAGCCCTGCCCCGGATGCTGCTTCAACAGGAATGCCTTGCACAGTCTTGGGCAAGGCAGGAAAATTCCTCAAGTTTAAAGGAAATAGAATTGCGGTGATAAAATATACTACTAGATTTTGATGAGAGGTTGCAAATTTAAATGACTTCAAGGGTCAGGCAAACCATTTCAATAGGTTTAGTTTTCTATAAGCCCTCCTACTTCTGAGGGACCCTGTTAAACCCGACTGGGTTTCTGAGTGGTCTTCTTTCGTCCGGTTTAAGAGAATGATGCCTTTTCTTCAGTCTGTGGAAATGGAATGAAGAATATATTTTTTGGAGTGCGTTCACTGTTGTTGCTGTGTGTCATTAAGTTAGTTCCGACTCATATTGAGCCTGTGTAGGGTTTCCCAGGAGTGGCTTGTGGATTTGAACTGCCAACCTTGTTTATATAAAAATAAGATCACCATGATCTTTATTGGGTGACATGTAGGTGGGTGGTAGGGAAGAGGCTGATTATATTTCTGTTGGGATCATATGTTAGCTTTACAGGGATTCTGTAGTGATCAGCAGTGCACAAGAGAATATAATGCGAGCCACATATGTAATTTTAAATGTTATGGTGGGGGTGGGGGTAGGTGCCATCTAGTCGGTTTCAACTCGGAGTGACCCTATGCACAACCGAATGGTAATACACTGTCTGGTCCTGACTGTGAGCCAACTTCACAGCTGTTGCTATGCTTGAGCCCATTGTTGCTGCCACTCTGCCAACCTATCTCTTTGGGGGTCTTCCTCTTTTTTGTTGACCCTCTACTTTGCCAAGCATAATGTCCTTCTCCAAAGACTGATACCTCCTGATAACATGTCCAAAGTATGAGAGATGAAGTCTCACCATCTGCTTCTAAGGAGCATTCTGATTGCACTTCTTCCAATACAGAATTGTTTGTTCAATTCTTCTCTGGTCTTCCTTATTCACTGTCCAGCTTTCATATTCATACGAGGAGATTGAAAATACCATGATTTGGGTCAGATGCACCTTAGTCCTCAAACTGACATCTTTATTCTTGAACACTTTGAAGAGGTCTTATACAGCAGATTTGCCTAATGCAACACATTATTTGATGTCTTGACTGCTGATTCCATAAGTGTTGATTACGGATCCTACTAAAATAAAGTCTTTGACTACTTCAATCTTTTCTCTATTCATCATGATGTTATTTATTGGTCCAGTTGAGAGAATTTTCATTTTCTTTACATTGAGATGCAATCCATACTGAATGCTGCGGTCTTCAGTATGTAGTGAGATGAATTTTAATATATTTTAAAATTTTTATTTATTTAAATATGTTTTTATTTAAACAAGTATATCTAAAGTATTGGGGAGTCCAGTGGCTCTGAAGGATAAGCACTGGTCTGAGCACCATAACATTGACTGTTCGAGCCCAGCAGCTGCTCCATGGGAGAAAGATGAGGCTTTCTGCCCCCTCAAAGACTTACAGCCTTAGAAACCCTATACAGGGTTGCTATGAATCAAAGCAACCTTAACAACAACAATCCAAAATATTATCCTTTCAACATGTAACCAATAGAGAAACTATTAATGAAATAATTTTTGTACTAAGACATTGAAATCTGACGGGCAATTTGCATCTCCATTTAGACCAGTCATATTTCATGACTCAGTAGCCACAGGTGGCTAGTGACTACCACAACTGTACACATGTGTCTATTCAGGTCAGATTTGGGGGAGGGGGAAGGGAGGTGAGTTGAGAAATTTCACTCCTACCTGTCATCATTGATATTGATGACACTATTGTGGAATGAATTTAGGAATTATTGTATGGTATGGGCAGTCTTGTTAAACAAATGAAAACTAAAACTATGGACCAAACCGACCAAACAAACTGGAGTGGCCAGCCTGTAAAATATCTAATAGTATCTCTAAGAACAGATACAGTTCACTTTATGCCCCTTGTTGTTAAGTCTCGTCACGTCAGTTCCTACTCATAGTGACCCTGTATAGGGTTTCCAAGGAACAGCTGGTGAGTTTGAACCGCCAACCTTGCGGTTCAAACCGACCTTGCAGTCCAGTGCTTTAACCCACAGCACCACATCAGGACTCCATGCCCCTTAGCTTTCACCAGAGGCCTACATAAGTACCTTCATTAGCTTTTGCTCATGCAAAGAAATCTGAAGAATATTTTTGCTTTTATGAAAAATGGCAAAAAGTGAAACTAGCGTTTATTAAAGATGCAGTGCACACTCCAGGCAGCAAGCGTGGCATCACCAACCTCCTTCCCCAGGAACTACACTCGGCGTCTCAGCATCAAACTGCCAGAGCTTTGAACTGGCTCATTGAACACTATGCGTTACTGTGATTTTAGGTTTCATTTGGTATGATTTGGTAGATTATTTTTTGGACCTGGGAACACTGAAGTTTTCCCCACATAATTGAATGATAACTGCTTCTTTGCTTTACACCATTTTGGCTTGTGAAACATTTCACAGGGGCGATCTAGTATTGGCTAGCAGGGGAGTCCTACACAGCTATAAATCCTGACCAAGAAAACGAGATCATCCTCTTCTTCTCCTTTTGAGCACCAGTAAGGATTATTTTTAAACAAAGTGCTGGAGTGCGGCTTGACCTAAGAAAAGGCTTTGGATTGGAGTCGTACTCACCTAATTGTGTGCTTTCTGGATCTTTCAGCTGAGGCGGGTCTTTGGAAAGTGTCTGCCACCCTTTCCACCAAAGTACTACCTGGCAATGACCACATCAATGGCTGACGAGAGGAGGAACCAGTTGGAACAATATTTGCAAAATTGTATGTATCCAATGTTTGGCTTCATTTTTCATAGGTTATTGAGGTTACTCATGATAAAATTCACCTGTTTAAAAGATGCAATTCAATGACTTTGGCATACTTATAGACTCATGCAACATCATCAAAATCTAATTTTAGAACATATTCATCTTTCTCAAAAGCAACCTCATATCCATTGTAAAAATGTGGTGAAGGGGCAGCATTTGACCTACTTTTACTGCCAAAGGAGGATGGAGAATCAAAGTAAAAAATCAGACCAAGCCTGAGTCCTGTGAGATTAGACCCACTCCACCCTCAGAATTACCAATTCTGATACCAACCCTGACTCCCATAGCACTCTCCACTCAGCTGGGTCTGAGAATTCACTGCAGAGGCCACCCAGAACTCAGACATCATACTCACAATTGTGGGGTTTCTTAGCGAAGTTAACAGGTTACAACTCAGGATTAGAAATGCCCAAGGAACAGTTATTTCAGTCCGGACAGTCTCTTCCCAGCTGTGCTTGCTGGCAGGCCTCTCTGGTCCTTGGTCTCTCAGCCACTGGCCACTTGATCTCTGCCCTTTTTAACATTGCTCCAGCGATGTTACAAAGCTCTTTTAGCACTACTGATAAATGCTCAAAGGGTACTTAATTCCACTAAAAGCCTCAGCCCTAAGGCACAGCTCTAGTTTTATGGGTCAGCAACCCTAGCTCCCTAATTAGCTTTCTGGAGTCACCCCACTATACAAGTGAGCATCCTGCCTAAAGGCGCTCAGCATTATATGCTCTGTGGATTGGGAAATGCACTGTTCTGGCTCTTGGTTCTTCCGTTGCTGCTCCCCTGGTGTTGCAGTTTTCTGTCCTTGGGGTGAGGTTCAAAGTGCAGGGAGCTCAGGGGCCAAAGGATGTGCTCCACTCTTGACTTTTCTTCCTTGGTGGTAGTGAGGTTCTCCATTTGAACCACCACTGACCTTGAGATTAACAACCCAGTGCTTATCCTCCAGCACCACACTGGGACTGGAAGAACCCCCAAATCTATCAATTCTGAGCAAATCTGCAAACCATGAACCAAAACTACCTCCTGAAGTCATCATTAAATGTCTATTTAGCTAAATTAGTAAAAAAATGTTTGTATTGAGCATGTTGCTCACTTAAAGAATTATCCATATGAAATCAAATTGTCCACAGTAACTCTAAAGCATAGATGAGAAATTTAGGGAGTAGTGAGTCTGAGTCAATGGTGGTAAAACAATATGGGTAGAAATAGCGAGGATGGTAACACACCTGAAGAATTTCAACACTGTTATTGAATTGTACATGTAGAAATTGATGAATGGGTATATGTTCTGCTGTGTATAGTGTCACTAAAATTAAAATAAAAAAAGAAGGAAGTCTTAGCTGGATTGTTGTTCGTGTTGTTAAGTGCTGTCAAGTCGACTCCAACCCATAGCAACCCTGTATAGGGCTTCCAAGGAGCAGCTGGTGAGCTTGAACTGCCAGCCTTGTAGTTCAAATGGCTTTGCAGTCTGGCGCATTAACCCACCCCACAGTGCCACACCAGGACTCCTATTGAATAAAAGGGATAAGATAAACTGTTTACATGAAAGTTCTTGGGAGACATCAGAGGCGTTTACTGACAGTGCTGGAGATGGGAACTCCATCTCAGTTCTTACTAAGAAGACATACTGAGGCACCAGAGAGTTCCATGTATGGATACAAAGTGGGTCACATCTACTCATAACTCCCCAAATAACTTACCACAGGCATGGAATGATGGGAAAGGCTACCTGCTGCTTCTGGCCCCAGGACTCCACGTGCACTACACATTTTGAAAGTGGCAACCTGAAATGACATCTGTCAGCGCTAGCTTTGAATGCTGGTGAAGGCTCTTTGATAGCATTAGTAAAATAACAAAAACAACAACAAATAAATATTGTACAGATTAGTAAGTAGATGTTGTTGACAAATGCTGTTGAGTCAGTTCTGACTCATACTGATCCTTAGCAGGATTTCCAAGTTGCAGCAGCTGGTGGGTTTTAACTTCCGACCTTGTGGTTCACAGTCCAGTGCTGATCCTACACCAGAACATTTAGCTAAAGTTCAGGTCCAGGAGAGACTAGAAAGGGGGAAGCTGCTGTGTCCATGTTTGGAGTTCTCAGCTGGACCATCTGCTCCGGCCACAGGGCCTGGACATAGGTGTCTGGAGCTCCAGAAGTAAAGGGGGAAGGGATATACTTGTTTTGGTAGAATATCTTGCTAAATGAAATTCCTTAAACTTCTCTTATAACCGCTTCTTATTAACATTCCTCTTGAGAGCTTCTGGCATTACAAGAGGTATCTCAAGCAAGGTTTCTCGGTTGATTTAAAAATTTCAAGTTACCAAATGTGTTACTAAACTAGGAGTCCAGATGCACGTTTTAAGATATTTTTGCTGTTTCATATTAGTTTTATTCTCATCTTGGAAAAAGGAGATGGATATGGAGCAGTTGTTGTTGTTAAGTGCCGTTGAGTCGATTCCGACCCATAGCGACCCTGTATAGGGTTTCCAAGGAGCAGCTGGTGAGCTTGAACCACTGACCTTGCAGTTCAAACGACTTCCCAGTCTGACGCACAGCGTCACACCAGGAGCAGTAGCGTGCCTGAATAAGAGGTTGCTGTGAACACAGTCACCCTGGGTTGGTGGGATGGGTTCACGCTGTTGTCGAGGCTGCCTGGAGAAGGAAACCTCAGTGGAATTCCAGTCTATGAGAGGTCACCAGCTCCACTGCCTTCGAGGAGACAAACTCACTCTGGCAAGGCACAGAGGACTCTTGGAGAGTGGAGCAATTTGATAAAGCGCAGCCCAGCCCACTGCTAATTCAGTTTGCTCTCCTTGTTTTTCAGTATCCATGGACCCAAGCGTGTTGAGAAGTGATGTCTTCACGGATTTTTTAAAACAGTTACAGCTGGTAAGTGTGCCCTCTTTAGTGGTGGTGGTGGTGGTGTGTGCCGTGGAGTTGGTTCCGACACATAACGACCCTGTACAGGGTTTCCGAGGCTGTAAATCTTTATGGAAGCAGAAAGCCTCATCTTTCTCCCACAAAACTACTGCTGGTAGTTTTGAACTGCTCACTATGAGGTTAGCAGCCCTACTTATAACCACTTCGCTACCAGAGCTCCTGCTCTCTTTAGTAGGGCCATTATTTCTCTGTAAAACATGTCTTTTATTTAATGACATATGTGTGTGCATGTGTGTGTGTGTTTCTGGCCAGCATCCTTATAGAACCAGGAGTCTTCATAAAATCAGAGCATTTCTAAGACATGGCAGGTATGGCACATGCCCTGCATACCACTTGCAAGTGGGCACCACTGAGCAATTTCTCGTAACCATAGCAATTTCCACTGCCAGCTGTGAGAGCTCATTCAGCAAGCTAACTTTTACTTTCATATTTGAGAGCCTCCATGGGTCAAGATAGACCGTGATCTTGCTCTGCGAAGTGTAGAAAGAGAAAAAAAAAAAATAAAAAAAAAAATAATGACTGAGTACATCACAGACCAATTTTCATCAGTGAAACCAAGGAAGAGGCAGCTGTAGTTACCAGGTAGTGATAGTAATGTCTTAAGGCAAAGATTAAATGAGCTTGACTTGTAGTTTTGAGCTGATTGTGTGGTTGTTGTTAAGCACCGTCAAGTTAGTTCTGACTCATAACAGCCTTCTTTAGGGTTTCCAAGGCTGTATATCATTGCGGGAGCAGAAAGTCTCATCTTTATCCCATGAAGTTTTTGGTGAGCTCGAACCACCAAACTTATGGTTCACAGTCCAGTGCTTATTGTACAGAGCCACCATGCTCCTGATAATAATGTAAAGTGATCTAAAAGATAGTGTTGGTCAAGTTGATTATGAATCATAGTAACGCTACAGGACAGAGTAAGGTGTCCAGGACTGTGACTCTTTATGGGAGCAGACAGCCTCAACTTCATCCCTCAGAGAAGCTGGTGGGTTTGAGCCACCAACCTTGTTGAAAAGTCCAGCACTTAACCCACTGTGACGTGGACAGAGATGCCATTTCAAGACTTGCCATAGGTGCTGTTGTTTGTAGATACTCCACTGGGCAAAATACAGTACATTCATTTGGAGTCGTTTGGAGGATTGCTATTATTGTTGTTGAGTGCCATCAAGTTGGTTCTGACTCATAGCCATCCTGTATCGGTTTCTAAGGAGTGGCTAGTGGGTTTGAATTGCTGATCTTCAGATTCAAACTGACCTTGTAGTCCAGCGCATTATCCTGCAGTACCATACCAGGAGTCCTGTTTAGAGGACAGGTAACTCCTGCTTGAGTCTTTTGGAGATTTAGATTGTAGATGGAAACTAAAGTTGTATCATCTTAAGTAAGCAGATAACTTTATCTCTAGCCTAAGCCTCATATATTTCAAAATTGGCCATGAAGAACAGAGTCTTTGAATGTGGAAAAAGAACTGCAGCTTTTATCTTTGAGAGATCCCATAACATTTCTGCAACTGTAGTTCTGAGATTGCCAAGTGTGCCGAAGTACAGGCATTAGAACGATGGGTCATACATACAAGCTATTACTTGTATATTCTCAGCTCTTACCATTACTATAAAGGGTCATAGAGAGAATTCAGCCTGAATAGCAGGAGGTACAGCAACACCATTACCTTTATCAACCTAAAGAACTGCTGGCCACTTGGCCTCTGGGGACTGAAACTTTACTAGGTGTATTTGTTTAACACATCCCTCCTTCTAATTTTACACTTGAGACCGTTTTATGCCTTTGTAAAATGTGCTTGACTGAATAGAAAGTTTTGAAAGACTTGCAGTTATACAATCACATGATATTATTGAATTTGATCCCTATTTAGAGGAAGAATGGTGCCTAGATCAGATTCACAAAACCTGGAGCTACATTGTTCCATGAGCAATTTTGTCTTCATACGGTGGTTCACGTGTGCTGACAGACAGCCCGTTGAATCTGAGATCTGTCTCCCTTCTGTATATCGGTTCATATTTTCACATACACTTGATGGTTTAAAAACTACATATGTTCTTTTTCTTTGTGAAGTTCCTTGTGTGGTGGGGATATTGGTGGTCGTTAGATTCAAACAGTACAAAAGGATACATGATGAAATAACTTTTCCTCCCATCCGGGGTCCCCTTAACCCCCTTCCTCAAGGATAACTATCGTTCACAGTTAAACATGTTCCCTTTCTATATATTTTCTGTGCATATACAAATATGTATATGCATGCATATCCTTTTTAAAAGAAAACAAAAACACTTTAATCATGTGTAACATACAAAGAACAAAGGCATGAGTCATAAATATATAATGTTGTTGTTGTTACAGTCCATCAAGCCAGCTCCAACTCATAGCAACTCTATACACTACACAATACACTGCCTGGTTCTGTGCCATCTTCATAATTGTTGTTATGTTTGAGCCCATTGTTGTGGCTACAGTGTCAATCAAACTTGTTGGGAGTCTTCCTATTTTTCATTGACCCTCCACTTTTCCAAACATAATGTCCTCCAGGGACTGATCCCGCCTGTTAACATGTCCAAATACATGAGATGAACTCTCTCCATCCTCGCTTCTAAGTAGCATTCTGGCATTGCTTCTTCCGTGACGGGTGTCCGTGACGGGTGTGTTGATTCTTCTGGCAGTCCATGGTACTTTCACTGTTCTCAAACACCATAATTCAAATGCATCAATTCTTCTACGGTCTTCCTTATTAATTATCCAACTTTCACATGCACACAAGGTGATTGAAAATACCATGGCTTGGGTCAGGCTCAACTTAGTCTCAAAGTGACGTCTTTGCT
>NW_006408962.1:1268518-1278668 GCF_000296735.1 Chrysochloris asiatica
CTGTGGACTTAATACTTAGATGGGTATGTATTTTGGTATTTTTTATGCTTTCTGAATGCCTCCAGGTAGATGTGATCAGGAAATGGGCTTCCCTTTTTCACTCTTCTTCCTTTACCTCTGCGGTTCTGCCAGGTGTCTGTGGCTGCTCCAATCCTTCCCCCACGTGGTCTCACCCAAGATGGCGGCTCCTGGAGCAATCGAGTGTCCAGGACTAGAAAGCAATAGATTTCTTGCTTCTGCCACAAATTCCCCCAGCTGTGAGCCTTCCAACCTTCTAAATATTCCTCTATATGTGGTTCAGAGTTCTGGGACCATCCCCTGGCCCTACTTGGTCTGGTATTCTGTGTTGTTGTTGGCGGAGCTCTGTTGGCGATCCGCTATCTTGTTTGTTCCTCTGCATATCCTTTTTACTTTTCAAAAACTAGGCTTTATTTTACCAATTTTAGATCAGTGGCAGAATTGTGACCATAGTACAGTGCTCCCATTTGCCCGACTCTTCCCTGTGATTACCATCTGACATTGTGTGGCCACAATTGATGAACTAATCTGGTTCCTGGGTGGCACAAATGGCTTGCTTTTGGCTCATAACCAAAAGGCTGGCAGTTTGAATCCACCTAGTGATTCTGTGGCTGACAGGCTGTTGACCTGCTTCTGATCGAAGCCTTGGAGAAACCCTTGGAGAACTTAGAGCTCAGTTCCACTGTGTAATACATGGGGTTGCCATGAGTCAGAATCAAAGGCAACGGGTTTATTTGTTGTTTTGTTTTATTGATTAAAGTCTATGAAAACTAAACTCTGAAACACAAGGTTAGCGGTTCAAACCCACTAGCCACTCCAAGGGAGAAGGATGAAACTTTCTGCTCTCACAAAGATTTACAGACTCGGAAATTCTATACAAGGTTGCTGTGAGTCTTAACTGACTTGGCAGCACTTAACAACAACAACTTAATTCATATTGCCTTAGTTTTTACCTAATGCCGTTTTCTGATTTAGGATCATTACATTTTGTTGTGATGCTTCTTTAGCTCCTCTTGGCTGCAACAGTATCAAAAACATTCCTTGTTTTTATGAGTGTGATGGTTTGGGGAGTACAGGTCAGGTATGTTGTAGGCAGGTCCTATCCTGGAATACAGCTAATGTTTTCCTTATGATTAGATTGGTGTTATGGGTTTGGGGGCGGAAACCATAGAGGTAAAGTGCTATTGCCATAACGTCATATCCAGGTGTCCTGCAGCCCCACATAGAGTCCTGGTGTGGTGATGCAGGATAAGTACTGGACTGCTGCTACATGCAAGGTCAGCAGTAAAGCCCACTAGCCGTTCCTCAGAAGCCCTACACAGGGTCACTATGAGTTGGAACTAACTGGATGGCACTTAACAACAACAGTGTCAACAATGATTTATCACTAATGTTGACCAACAACAGTGTCAACAATGATTTATCACTAATGTTGACCATTGGAAAATATGGCCGTGGTGACAGAAATGATGTAGGAGATCACATGGTAGAATTTTGCAAGACCAATGACTTCTTCATTGCAAATACCTTTTTAAGCAACATAAAAGACCTCACCAGATGGAATACACAGAAATCACACTGACTACATCTGTGGAAAGAGATGGTGGGAAAGCTCCATATCATCAGCCAAAACAAGGCTGGGAAAGACTATGGAACAGACCATCAATTGCTCATATGCAAGTTCAAGCTGAAATGGAAGAAAATGAAACCAAGTCCATGAGATTCAAAATATGGCTTTGAACATACCCCGCCTGAATTTAGAGATCATCTCAAGAGCAGGTTTGCTGCATTAGACACTGAAGACCAAAGACTAGAGGAGTTGTGGGATGGCATCTAGAACATCATACAGGAAGAAAGAAAAGATCATTAAGTACATGAGAAAGAAGAAAAATACCTAAATTAATGTCAGAAGATTCTGACACTTGCTCTTCAGTGTAGAAGAAATAAGGAGGTAAAATAGCAGAACAGAAAATTTCAAAGAGCAGCTCAAGAAGACATAGTCAAATATTGTAATGAAATGTGCAAAGATCTGGAATTAGAAAGTCAAAAGGAAAGAACACGCTTGACATTTTTCTTGCTGAAGTAACAGAAGAAAAATCTCAAGTGTCAACTTATAATACTCAAGGTTTCTATGGGCAAAATATTTAATGATGCAGAAATCATCAAAAGAAGATGGAACGTATACACAGAGTCACTGTACACAAAAGAAATGGTCTATAATCAAGAACCAATGGTACTGAAGGAAGAAGTCCAAGGTCCCCTAAAGGCATTGACAAAGAACAAGGCTTTGGGAATTGATGGGATACAAGTTGAAATCTTTCAGCAAACTTTTGCAGTACTGGAGGCACTCACTCATTTATGCCAAGACAGTTACCTGACCAACTGGTTGGAATAGATACATGTTTGTGCCCATTCCAATGAGAGGTGATCCAATGGAAGTGGAAATCATAAGACAATATCATTAATATCACATGCAAGTAAAATTTTGCTAAAGATCATTTAAAAATGACTGCAACAGTACGTTGACATAGAACTGCCAGAGGTTCAAGATATGGAATAAGGGATATCATTGCTGATGGATATCCAAGATTGATAATCAAGATGGATCTTGGCTGAAAGCAGAAAATATCAGAGAGATGTTTATTTGTGCTTTATTGACTAAGCAAAGGTTTTTGACTGTGTGCATCATGACAAACTATGGACAACATTTTGAAGAATGGGCATCCCAGAACATTTAATTGTGCTTATGAAGAACCTGTACTATGTACTATGTACAGGTTCCTCATGAACACAGTTAAGTGTTCTGGAATGGCCATTTTTCACAATGTTTCCCATTCTTGGTGTATACCAAGATACAGTTGTTCAAATACAACAAGGGAACACTGAATGGTTTAAATTAAGAATGATGCCCTCCAGGGTTGTATTCTTTCACCATAATTATTCAATCTGTTTGTTGAGCAAATAATAAGAGAAGCTGGATTATGGCATCAGGCATCAGGATTGGAAAAACACACATTAACAAACTACAATATGCAGGTGATAGGTTTGCTGAAAGCGAAGAGGACTTAAAATATTTACTGATGAAGATCAAAGACCACAGCCTTAAATATGGGTTGCACCGCAAAATAAAGAAAACAAAAATCCTCACAACTGGACCAATAAATAACATCATGATAAGTGGAGAAAAGATTGAATTTGTCAAAGACGGCATTTTGCTGTCATCCAAAATCACACATGGAAGAGCAGTCAAGAAATGAAATTACGTATTTATTGCATTAGGCAAATTTGCTACACAAGACCTGTTCAAGGATGTCAGTTTGAGGACTAAGGTGCTCCTGACCCAAGTCAAGGTATTTTCAATAGCTTCATATGCATGTGAAAGTAGGACAATAAATAAAGAAGATTGTAGACCGAGTTACGGTGTTAGAGAAAAACATTAAAAGTGCCATAGACTGCTGGAAGAACTAGCAAATCTGTCATGGAAGAAGAACAACCACAATGCTCCTTAGATGTCAGGATTTTGAGAATTTAATCTTTCGTACTTAGGACATGGATTGCATCTCAATGTAAAGCAAACAAAAATCCTCACCACTGGACCAATAACATTCTTATAAACGGAGAAAAGATTGAAGTTGTCAAGGACTTCATTCTTCTTGGATCAACCATCATGGAAGCAGCAGTCAAGAGATCAGACGACATATCGCATTAGGCAAATGTGCTGCACAAGACCTTTTTAAAGTGTTGAAGAGCAAAGATGTCAGTTTGAGGACTAAGGTGGGCCTGACTCAAGCCATGGTATTTTCAATAACCTCATATGCATGAGAAAGCTGGACAATGAATAAGGAAGACTGTAGAAGAATTGATACTTTTGAGTTATGGTGTTGCAGGAGAATATTCAAATTGTCATGGGCTGCCAAAAGAACCAATAGATCCGTATTGGAAGGAGTGCAGCCAGAGTGCTCCTTGGAGGCCAGGATGACCAAACTTCGTCTCTCATACTTTGGACATATTATCGGAGGGACCAGTCGCTGGAGAAGGATATCATGTTTGGTAAGGTGGAGGGTCAGAGAAAAAGAGGAAGACCCCTAGCGAGATGGATTGGCCAAGTGGCAGCATCAATGGACTCAAGCGTGGCAACAATTGTGAGGTTGGCCCAGGACCGGGCAGTGTTTGTTCTGTTGTACATAGGGTTGCTATGAATCAGTACCGACTCGATGCACCTAACAACAACAACAACAACAACAACTTAGGACATATCAGGAGAGACCAGACCCCAGAGGAGAATATCATGCTTGGTAAAGTGGAGGGTCTGCGAAAAAAAGGAAGACCCCTAAAGAGATAGATTGACCCAAATTAGCAGAAATGTGTTCAAACGTAACACCGATTATGAGCCTGGTGCAGGACAGGACACTATTTCATTCTGTTGTGCATAAGGTTGTTATGCTTTGGAATCGACTCAATGCACCTAACAACAGCAGCAACAATGTTGACTGTGAAGAGCTCTGGTAGTGTATTGGCTTACAAGTTGGTCTGCTAACAGCAAAGTCAGCAGTTCGAGTCCACCAGCCTCTGTGTGAGAGAATGATGAGGCTTTCTGCTCCTGTAACGTTTAATAGCCTTAGAAACCCTATTCAGGGTCACTATGAATCAGAACAGGCTCAATGACATTTGGCAACAATAGTAACAACAGTGTCAACCTTTTTTTATCACTGTTAGCAACAGCAGTGTTGACCTCACCTGGCTGTGGGAGTTTGTCGGGGTTTTCCCCTGGAAAATTACTCTTTCTTTTATCCTTTCCATACTGTACTCTTGGGAAGGAAGTTACCATATACAGCCCACACTTAAGGACTGGGGATTTATGTTCCCTTCATTTCTTTATTTTGCAGTTCAAATTATTTCATTTGTGCAGTTCAGATTTTTTGCTGGAACAAAATCACGAATTACTGCATATCCTGAACTTCTGAAGATGCTTGGACATGGTCAAAACTAGGAGAGCTAATGAAGTCTAATTCTACCTGGGTCATGCAAATGATTTTTATCCAGTGCCTTTTTTACTCCCTAAAATGGATTCCATGCTGTTTTTATGGAAATAATTCCAGCTTCATGCCATTGCTTTGCTTTGGTCCTTCTCTGCAATTCTTCAGACCCACATCCCAGCCCCTGAGATAATCCCCCTCTCTCATATCACTGCAGAGTTCCAGTGTGGTACTGTAGAATAAATTCTGAATTGCTAGCTGCAAAGCTAGCAGTTCAAATCCACCAGACGGTCCTCAGAAACCCTATATAGGGTCGCTATGAGCTGGAACCAACTCAATGGCACACCACAACAATAGCTCGCATATGTGCACCTGGCTCTGTGTACCTTTGGGTCCTCGTTCCTGGCAACCAGGTGCGGGAGCTTATTGTTTCCCTTTTGTTTACAGAGTACATTTAACCTCACTGCCAAGAAGACCTCTCTGGATATATTTCTGCCTGGTGGAAAGAGGATTAACATCGAAATTCTAACGTCAGATACTGCTGAAAGAGTCTTAGAGGTAAACTTTAAACATCAGCTCCAGAACTGAATTTAGGAATAATTCCACTCAAGAGTGGGGCTCTAAGACATGCTTACCTTCTAGATGCTTCCTGCCTGCCATTTTACTGTCTGGGTGACTTGCCTAGAGATGCCAGAATATTCTGGGAGACTGACTGAGGAATCTGAGATACAACCAATCCTCTAGGACTTCTTTGGTTTTATTCCCTTGACAGGCATCAACTTTTTGAAGGGTTCTTATGTCTTTCCAAGGGCTTTTGTTACTTCCTTGGACCTCAGCCTGCGTTGTACCCTGAACATATGCAAAATGCTTTGATCCTTGGTGGGGACCAGGAAGGAAGGCCGAGCCAGCTGAGTTCGAAGCAGGCCCCAGTGGGTAGACTTGGAACAGGTTCTGAAAGAGAATAAGGTACATATCACAAAAGCTGGAAGGGTTTTCCCTCTTCCCCCACAGGGAACACCCCTGAAAGTAGCATTCCTATCAGTCTAATTCCTGTCACAGGGCCCAGAGGACCAGACTTCAGTTCTCTGAGGACTCCAAGGATGAGAGCACAGAGCATCTTCCCATTCTTCTTCAGATATGGCCCTGCCCTGCTCTGCCTCTCAGCGTGTTCCCTGGCTGTCTTCTCACACTGACATAACTGCTCCCAAAGGCCAGTTCACAGGAATTTTCCTTTAGAGAGTTCTAGTTCTAATCCTCCAGAGAAACACACCAGTGGGAATAAAAAGCTCTAAACCAGAGGAAGTCAGAGCATTTCTAGAACCTTTCAAAGGGAAGAAGGTTCTCTCTTGTGCTCAGTTTATGGTATCTGACCTCTGCTTCTCTCTCCCTGCCCCACCCCAGCCTATCTTTTATTTTTTAATAGATCAACGGAGTCCTGGTGTGGCACTGTAGGTTAATGTGCTGGACTGCAAAGGCGGTTTGATCCACAATGTCTGCAGTTCAAACTCACCAGCCACTTCTTGGAAACCCTATACAGGGTCATTGTGGGTTGGAACTGACTCGATGATACATAATAACAACTAAGGATCAGTAACAAGATAAAACCTCTTCATTTTTTAAATATACTAATGCTCATATGGAGCCCTGGTGTGGTGTTGTGGGTTAATGCGCTGGACTACAAAGTCGGTTTGAACCACAAGGCTGGCGGTTCAAGCTCACTAGTCACTCCTAGGAAACCCTATACAGGGTCACTGTGGGTCGGAATCGACTTGACGGCACTTAACAACAACAACCTAGCACATAGTCACCATGGCAGCACCCCTAACCAGCAGAAGAGTCTTGCTTTGCGGTTTTTGTTTTGTTTTGTTTTGAAAAGAGCAAGACAGAATTAAGTAAAGTGGAAATGAATGTTGAATAAAAGTTGTGAAAATATTTGTATGCTATTATGTATTTTCAAGGCTATACTCATGCATCCAGCGAATAAGACTATCTCATAAGGAAATTCACAAATCTCTGACAGGAAAAGTATCCTTTCTGTCCCTGGTGTTGGTATAGTTGCTACCTCAAGAACGTGGGCTCACAGTTAAAGCACCAGCTCATGTACAGAGCTATAAAAGTGAATTCACTTCACGTAGATTAAATATCTGAAACAGGCAAGTGCACAGACACACAAATGTATTAGTAGTTACCAGTGTCTGAGAGGAAAGTGAGGGAATAGTATCTGAAGAGGTACTGAATCTCTCTGCTTGAGGTGATGAAAAACATTTGGAAATAGTGGTGAAAATTGTACAACATGGTGAATATAATCAATATCACTGAATTGCACACTTAAAAACTGCTAAATTGACAAATATTTTGCTTTATGTATTTTACCACAATAAAACTAAAAAAGAAAATCCTTCCATGTTGCAGAGGTGATTTAGGGAATTAAGACCAAGAATGCAAAGAAATTGTTTATGAATTTTAAAGAAGGCTGAGGCTGATAAAGATATGAAAAACCCCAAAACCATTCCCACTGAATCCATTCCAACTGCCAGTAACCCTATATCAGTTTTCCAAGACTGTGAATCTTTATGGGAGCAGACAGCCTTGTCTTTTTCCTGTGGAACAGCTGGTGGGTTTGAACTGCTGACCTTTGATTAGCAGCACAATGCCTCACCCACAGCACCAGCAGACACTGTGGAAAGTTCCTGTTAAACAGGTGTAAACTAGGGAATGACAGCCCGATGACATTTTGGTAAAAATGAAGCCATTGGTATGAAAATGATGTAAAGATCAGAGGAGACTGTGAAATGGGGGCAGCTCACACCTGGGATTTAAGATTTTCTGAGAGAAGACACCATAGTAAATTAGACTTGAAGTTGTTGGTGATAGCATTCTTACCTTCCGTGTGGGAGACCCAGGTTCATGTACCACTGCCACCTGTCTGTCCACGGAGGTTTGGCATTTCTATGATGCTGAATAGGTTTCAGTGGAACTTACAGACTAACTCTAGGAAGAAAGGCCTGGTAATCTGCTTCCAAAAACCAGTCAGTGAAAACCTGGTGGATCATGACAGTTATAGGACTTAGCAACATTTTGTTCCATTGTGGGTGGGTCACCATGAGGCCAGAGCTGACTTGATGGCAGCTAACAACAACAAATTAGATTTGACCATCACAGGGATCATCAAAGTGATGTGGCCCCGGGGTGTCAAAGCCAGGCAGTACCCTTGTGGGTGCCAGCCAAGCAGAGGGGCAGAAGCACCTGACCTTTCTTTTCTGAAATCTGGTTAATTGGTGTGGGACCTCACTTTAGTTACCGCAGATAGGTGTTCGTGGGGAATCACTGCTGCCCTCCAGTGGACAATAGAGACCAAAGTGATCAGAGGCTCAGGCAGTCCACATCAAGATGGGACAGCCAGCCTCAACTGAGACTGGTTCATGTCCATTAAGGTGTGACAGATTTTTATTTCTTTCATTCTCGTTGTTTTGGATTTATATATGTTCTAAAATGAAGTGGTGCTATTTTCAGATTCAGAAAAGATTTCTTTTTCTAGTTGATCGAAACACTGTTTATTGATGTTTAAAGACAATGTCAAATTTTGTATTTCACAGCTAGTAAGCATGGTGGACGTTCCTAATTTTGTCATCTTTTTTTCTTGCTTCTGGTTAAAGGTAGTGTCACACAGAATTGGACTGTGTCCGGAGCTCTTGGGCTATTTTGGCCTATTTCTCATTCAGTTTCACAAGGAGGGCCAGCTCTCTGGTAAGAAGAGAAGATCTGAGTGTGACCCTAGAGACAGGTGGGCAGGTGTGAGCAGAGGCTCAGTCCAGGGCATGTAGAGGACAGCTGAGGGGGGCTGGTTACCCATCATACCCAGGGGCGCTCCCCAGTGTGTGGTCCCTACTTCTGTCTCAGGCTCTGGATCAAAGGACTGGGATTGGTGAGGGTGCCTTTTGAGAATGGGAGGTGACAACTACTTAGTGAGCTGTCTGGACTTTCCAGTATCTGCACTTCCTCGTGTGTCTCCCCCAGTGCCCGTCTTGATGCCTGACCCGCTGTTCACCACCACCTCACAATGGAATGTGAGACTCCAGAAATCAGGGCTTCCTTTGAGCCTGATTTCCTTTAGTTTTAAAAGATGTGGGTGATATGAATATGTTCTTAGATTCTTTTTTAATTTTTAAGGTAAAATGAGATGAAGGAGCCCTGGTAGTGCAATGGTTAAGTGCTTGGCTGCTAATCAAAAGGCTGGCCGTTCAAACCTATGTAGTGGCTCCATGGAAGAAATACGTGGAGATCTGCTTCTATAAAAATTGTTATTGTTGCTTTAAGTGCATTCGAGTCAGTTCCAACTCATAGCGACCCTGTGTAGGAAAAGTGCTGGACCACAACATCAGCAGTTGGTGAGTTTTGAACTGCCGATGTTGTAGTCCAGTGCTTATCCTAGAGCGCTACACCAGGACTCCTCTACCAAGATTGTAGCCTCAACAACTCAGTGAGGCAGCACGTGAGGTCATGCTGGATCATAAATGGGCTTCCTGACTCCCAACAACAGGAACAACATAATGAGCTGGTAACAGGTGACACACGGGAGAAAGATGAAGCTTTCTGCTCCCATGAAGAGTTAAAGCCTATACAGGGTTGCTATGAATTGGAACCGACACAACAGCACTTAACAATAAAGATGGCAGTTTGATCCAGACAGCCCTTGCTTTTCTCCATGGTACCTTTCTAGATACTATGCAGTTTTTAGTTGTGAAATGGTATCAGTCATCAGTAGTTTACAAACAAGGTGACTTCACAAAGTTTGTGGGAAAATTCCTTTTTTTTTTTTTTTTAATTTAAGGATTTTATTGTGGATTGAGTGAACATTTACAGGGCATATCATCAGTTTCACATTTAACAATTCATATAACTTGTTTCATTATATTGATTATAATCTCCTCCATATACCATCAGTTAAAGTATTTCTCTTTATCCACTTTAGCTTTTTTTTTAAAAAAACACACAAACAAACAAACAAAAAAACCCACTCAGGCCTATATAATAAATTACATCTCCAAAGGGCACATTCTGCAACTCTGCTCCTGGCCACCAGCTCTTAGTCCTTCTCTTCTTAGTTGATGAATCTAGAGTCCTCAGCCGCTCCCCCTCTCCATGCCCCCATCTCT
>NW_006408962.1:1281904-1294530 GCF_000296735.1 Chrysochloris asiatica
TTTTTTTTAAAGCCCCCTGATGTGTCCTCAAGAAGCCGTGGAAGGTGGTTTTCAGTCAGAAGTCGAAAGGTTTAGGTCTCAGTTCTACAGTCCTATTTTCAAGCTTCTGTATATAAACAACTGCTGTCATATATGTACATTTACATACATACATGTGTAGTAACTATCTGTATGTGAACTATTAATGCGGTTTCTACCAATTACACTCCCTTTCCTTCTTTTCTAGTTTTGAAAAAAATGGCGGACTTTGAACTCCCTTATGTTAGTCTTCAAAGTTCTGAAGAGGTAAATTGTAAAGTTGGACTCAGAAAGTGGTGAGTAAGCATTTATTGTGACAATAAGCATTTGAGAATAATCTTACCATTGCTGGAAATCCCTGGGTGGTGCAAAGAGGTCACTCATTTAGCTACTGACCAAAAGACTGGACCTCACCATGAGTTACAATCCCCTGGACAACAGCTGTTGTCCCCTTGTTCATCACTTAAGGCAGTAGGTGCTGAGACTGTTTTCTTCTATTCCCTCCAGCAAGGTATTCAAAGTGCTCTTCCAGTGAGAGAGAAAAACATGGCTGGAATATAGAGTGTTTGGGAAGGAGGAGGGGGTAAGAGACAAAAATGGAAATGAAAGTCGGGAGCAGTCCCTTGAAGGACCTTGGAAGGGAGTAAGCTCCAGCTTCTAGGATGCTGACATTCTAAAAGCTTACTCAGAAAAGATCTCTCTGGCTAGAGTGTGGAGAGCAAGCATGAGGAAACACAACAGAGGCAGGAAGGTTAGTGGAGCAGCTCAGGCATGAGGTGGGGGTAGCCTGGGTATAGGGTGGTGAAGATAGATTTAATACCGAGTAAATGAAAACTCTGGGCATTATGTGGGGTGAGGGGAGAGAATCTGGGATGTGGTAACCGAGAATGGAAACAGTCTGAACGAGGATGCAGATAGTAAAGCTTGGTTATTATTTTACATCTTTTCTCTGAAAGTCCATTGTAAAAAGAGAAACTAAAGGCTGCCGTTGTTTGATGCTGCTGAGTTTGTTCTGACTCATAGCAACCCTATGTGCAACAGAACGAAACACTGCCCTGTCCCACGCCATTTCCCCAATTGTTGTTTCCTCTGACCCCATTATTGGAGCCCCTGTGTCTGTCTCCTCACTCAGGGCCTTGTCTTTCAGCTAGGCAAGTGTAAAGATGTGGCTTTGTTGGGACAAGGGGGCCTTAGTTCCCAGGATCCAGAACCAGCACTTTAAAGAGCAATTACACCCAAGTGTGTCAGGCTGGAAATGGTGGTGCCCATGAGTCATCCCTTGTGACCTGATTGCTAAATGATGATGTAAACTTTGAATTATGATCTGAATTCACGAGTTCCTGGATTATGCAGGTACATGGATCCATCCCTTGACTTCATGCTTCTGGACTGCAGAGTGGCTGTAGATTTACTCTATCTGCAGGTAAGGACAGTCAAGCACTGTCACAATGCCATTATGGTTCAGAATAATTTTTTTTAAAAGTGTTTTTAGTTGTTAAGAATTCTACTTTCATTTTAATGATCTCTGACTTTGCTACTGGTTCTTACTTGATCATTCAGTCCTAGGATGGATATCTTGAGTATCTAAAGTCATATTCCCTCCTCCAAAAACACATTACCATCTAGTCAATTTCCCTCCTGGTGACTCTGCAGGTAGGGCTCTGAGTCACTGAGTGGCTGGTGAATTTGAACCGTGGCCTTTGGGTAGCAGTCAAATGCTTAACCACTGCACTTCCATGGCTATTGAAAGTCACACATGGTCTCTAAATCTCATTTTAGCATTACCGTCTTGTTCTCTGACCCAAAAGTAGCCTGCCTGCCCCAGCACTGGCCTCAGGAGTACCCAACTACACAACTACAGTTGAACAGGGCTCTGCATTCAGAAAGACCCTTGGTTTCACACTCTGCTGAAATTCTGAATCATTTTTGAACAAGGAGCCCCACCTTTTCATAGCGACCTTATATAGGGTTTCCGAGGAGCTGCTGGTGGGTTTGAACCACTGACCTTGCAATTCAACCTGACCTTGAGGTCTCGTGTTTATCTTATGGCACCACACCAGTGCTCAGAAGGACCCTTGGTTTCACACTCTACTGAAATTTTTAATCATTTTTTGAACAAGGAGCCCCACCTTTTCATTTTGCATGGGACCCCACAAGTTATATAGTTGGTCCTGTCTGTGTGTCCATACCCTCCAAAACTAAGTTTTCCTTTCCCTGCCTCGGGTGGTCAAGGTCCTGCTAAGCAGTGAAATGATATAAATACTTCCTGAACAGACCATACCAGGCCACCCCCACTCTCACCCAGGTAATATCTATAAAGACCAGCTCCTCCCCAAGCCTGTCTTGGCAATTCTGGGAGGAAGCTTGGGAACATTTTGAAAGGAGTTTCATAATACCATCTCACAGTCAGATCTGGAGCAAGGAGGAAAGGACCGCATCCCTCCTGCATTTAAACCTTCCCGGGGTGACTTTCCATCTCCCTCAGACTAAACACAAATCCTGGCATACCTGCTGCTTTCCTTTCTCAGTAGTATTTCCATCCCAGAAAGGTTACAGCTAAGAGGACCCTGGGGCAGTTCTACTTTGTCAAGTGAGGTTGCTTATAGTCAAAATCAACAACAACAGGCACATATAGATAGCAACAATAGTACACAAATTAGAATGTAAATGTGTATATAACATACATACACATTATTATTTATTTATTAATCTAGTCTTTCTCTCTACTAAATTAATTTCTCCACTGCTGAACTGTACTCTGTGGAGGGTTAGCATTGTACTGGTTGTTTTTAATGTTTCACTGAAGCTTCACAACAACCCTGTTACCAATCACATTTTTAAAAAGAACCACAAAAAGTTTGCTGTCCCAAGGTCAGGTAGGCTTGTGCTGTTGTTGTTGTGATGCTGTCAAGTCAATTCTTGCTCATAGTAAGCATGCAGGATAGAGCAGAACTGCCTGCTGAGTTTTCCTAGGCTGTATTCTTTATGGGAGTACATTGCCAGGTCCTTTCTCCTGAGTTGCTGCTGGTGGGTTTGAACTGCCAATCTCTGAGTTAGCAGATGAGCAATTAACAACTGCATCACTGATGCACTTTCTATATTACTGTTGCTGTTGCTAATTGCCTTGAGTTGGTTCTGACCCTTCGTGACCCTGTGTAGAGTTTTCAAGGAGCAGCTGGTGAGCTTGAACTACTGACCTTGTGGTTCAAACCAACTTTGCAGTCAGTTCATTAACCCACAATGCCACACTAGGACGCCTCCTATCTTGTTAAAAGATGTCAAAGAGGGATTTAGTAATACTTATTTGTTGTCGTTGTATGGTGCTGTAGGATAAGCACTAGACCACAAAGTCGGTTAGAACTGCAAAGTCGGTGGTTCAAACTCACTAGCTACTCCTGGGAAACCCTATACAGGGTTGCTATGAGTCGGAACTAACTCTACGGCACTAACAACAACAACAATAACATTTGTGGTCATTGTTATTGTTAGCTGTTGTGGAGACAGCCCCAACTCATGGTGCCCCTGTGGTCAGCCAAACAAAACCCTGCCATTCCCAGGATTGGTTGCAGATTAGACGGTTCTGATCCAAAGGGTGTTTGTTGGCTGATTTTTTAAGGTAGTCCACCAGGTCATTCTTTCCTGGTCCATCTTGGTCGGGAAGCTCCATGGAAACCTACACAGCATCATAGCAACATGTAAGCCTGACAGATGGGTGGTGGCCATGCACAAGGTGCATCGACTAGGAACAGAACACCCACAATGACAGTGAGAATTCTTCTGAGCTACCACTTGCCACAGAGTACTGATGTATTGATGGTGTTGTTTTAAGTGCCATTGAGTCGGTTCTGACTCGTCACCCTACAGATGCTTTCCGAGGAGCAGCTGGTGGGCTTTTGAACTGCTGACTTTCCAGTTAGCACTCCTGTGCTTACCCTATAGCACACATCAAGATTTATAGGTGGCTTCTATTTAGTGTGATTCTCAGTGACTACACTCCATAGCTTTTCATAAATTGGAGAGATACAGTTGAAGACCAGGGCAGAAATGTTGAACCATTCATTACTTTTCCTGTGTTTTTCCAGTAAAACCTAACTGTAGTACTTTGAGTATAGCAAAAAAGGTCAACGGAATAATTCTGGATGCTTTGGGTTACTAGAGGGCATAGAAGAAGAAAAGCCTTGTGCATACTTCATTAGAAGGCTTTTTAAGAGAATAGGTTGTTGTTGTTATGTGCCATCGAGTTGGTTCTGACCCATAGCGGCCCTATATAGGGTTTCCGAGGAGCGGATAGTGTGTTTGAAACACCAACCTTGTGACTGAGTGCTTATCCTACAGTACCACACCAGGACTCCATAAGACACTTTAAATTCTAAGGAGGCAAATCAAAATAGCACGTATCAAGTGCTTAGTGTTCACTATGATATTTTCATAACTAGAATATAGTCTATTATATACTAATGTTGTTGTTGTTGTTATGTGCTGTGGAGTCGGTTCCGACTCATAGTGACCCTGCACAGGGTTTCCGAGGCTGTTAATCTTTACGGGAGCAGAATGCCTCAGCTTTCTCCCATGGAGCAGTCTTTGTAGTTCATTTCATGTTACACTTTGATCCATATATTATCATGTTCCAGGTATGTTCTATGTGCTAAGGCATAATTTACCCTTTTAAATGCTTACTGAGGCGCATCTTCATTGTATCCTTGCTAATATGATATATTATAGGCTGTGTCTGCTTTATTGGATGTCACGTTTTTGGTTGAGAATGTCCCACCTAATTATAATATTGTTCCTGTGGGAAATACAGTCTTCTTTATGGCTTAGTTCCTAGGAACACGTTGTGGTGAAAGGGTAGAACTAGCAGCATCGGAGTGGGATTTTATCTGTCTTCATTAAGGAGTCGTAAACTAGAGTATTTTCTCTACTCACAGCTGCAAAGGATAATGGCTTTGTGGGAAGCACATTGAACTGCAGTTTCAAAAATGACTTCTGTCCTTGCTTTGCCATTGGCAGTGTCTGTGTGTGCTCTTGGGCCAGCCGCTTTGTCCTTCTGAACTATGACGCCTCTCTGTTAAACCATGATGTTTAATAAATCGTTTCCAAATTTTCTCACCACTTTTAATACCAGTAACAAAGAAGAGCCCAGTTGCCATCACATCAACTCTGACTTTTGATGACCCTATGTGTGTAAGAGTATAACGAGATTCCATAGGGTTTTTGACAGCTGATTTTGCAACAGTTGATTGCCAGGCCTTTCTTCTGATGCACTCCCAGGTACATTCAAACCTCCAACCTTTTGGTTAGCAGCTGAATGTGTCAATTGCTTGCACCACTCAGAGACTCCCCCTGCTTTAGTTGTTAAGTGTCATAGAGTCAGTTCCAACTCATAGTGATTGATCCCTTGATATGGGGTTTCTGAGGAGTAGCTGATGGGTTTGAATTGTCCAGTTAGCAGTCCAGTGCTTATCCTCCAGTGCCACACCAGGGCTCTTGGTTTATAGTATAGCCTTCAAAAAAGTGTAGTTGCTGTCATATGATCTTTTTCATTATCATCATCATTATCAATCCTTGAATCTGAGTGAAGTCTGAGAAGTTGAAAGATGTGCCAGCAGGACAGTCAGGACCCACATATACCCAGATCCCTGAGGATGGCAGGGTGCTGCCGCCTCCCCTGTGAAGCCTTCCTAGACTAAATCCACAAGGAAAGTATCCTGCTCCCTCTCTGCAGTCCTGGTATTTTGCTTCTCACTCAGCACTGTAAATACTATTTACATTTGTGTCTCCTTGACCAGATGCTGAATGGCCAAGGACTCACCTTCGGCCTGGGTGCCTAAGACAGGCGCATGAATGAGACACAGTCATCCGTTTTGAGAACTAATGCAAAAAAATTTTTTGAGCCTTTCTGATGAATAATGGTGCCCCGTTAGTTAACTATTGAAAAATAACCTTGTGATTCGTCAAGCAGAAGTGCCTGCTGAGGTCTTGCCAGGTTACTCCCACATCATACTTTTCTTTCTGTCTTAGTTGGGGTTCTCTAGAAAATTACCTATGGCATCAAGGAAATGGCTCACACGGTTGTAGGTGCCGGCGTGTCCCTAATCTCTAAATTAGGGAGCCAACTGGAGACCTCTGTTGGCTCACGGGGCTGCAGGGATTGTGGAATTCAAAATCTGCAAGTCCAGCACCAGGCTGGACACTTCTGCAGGCTTATGTCCCCAGACCAGGTGGTCAGGCAATAAGAAGAGTGTAGCACCCAGAGAGAGGAGGAGAGATGCCAGAATATCCATTTATTCCTGAAGGCAGGCCACAGGCCCAAGGAAACTCCCCTTTCAACTGATTGACTGATGATATTAGATCAAATCATGGAAGGTGGTTACATTATATTCCATGCCTGCCAAGCCACAGAGAATAGCCGAATCAAAGTGACACATAACATCAACCATCATACTTTCCTTTAAAAACAAATTTGAGTGACATTAAGAAAACAGGAGATGACATGTACAAGTATAAATTTTTGGGTTTTCTCAAAAATATCAAAAGTGTGATTACTTCAGGGCCTTCATTTCAGGAGGGCCACCACTGGCACATATGGTAACTTTATGCAAATTAGAAAAAGGTGCCCCATCCTTCAGGTAGGCCTAGCTTGATATGGGAGCACAGACTGACCTTTAGTTTCCCAGCACCCTATGACCCTTGTACATGACCCTTGTACAGAGCACAACCTGTGTATCTGTCCCCTTCAGTCTTGTCTGTCATGTCTCAATCAATGTCTTAATTTAGAGAGGTGTGTGACCTCCATTTCTCATGACTCTTCACTCAGCAGAAGGCACTAGCGTGCATACCATGAAAGTACATGAAAACCATGACATGTGATTTCACCGGATTTTAAAAATTGGGTTCTACATAAGTCTCCATCAGCTAGTCTTCAGGGAACCGTATAACCAAATAGAAACATTTGTCTAAATTTGACTTTCGTTTTACAGCCCATCTCTGAGGGAGATACTATATATAATGTATTTGAGTGATGAATTGTGAACCTATAATCAGGGTCATATCACTTCAAAGGGATTGAAACATGGGCAGTTATGTTACCTCTGCTGCAGGACAGTTCAGTCTCGGGATTTAAGAGTCTCAGGTTCCCTAATGAGGAATCCTGTGTCCTGGGTTAGTACCTACTGTTTGCATTCCCTGTTTAGTCACGCCTTCTTTTTGACATGGGTGCCCTGTGCCCAGTCTTTACAGTGCTGTTACATCAAGTAGAATTCAAGGGACAATATGTGATTCAGTTTTCATGTTTAAGCTGATTCCATTCTGGTATAGCATCGAGGTTCAGTGTGGAGAACAATTAGAAACAAGGAGAAATATCTGGGTGGTGCAGTGCTTAAATGCTCAGCTGTTAACCAAAAGGGAGGACGATGTGGCACTCCTGGAAGATTTCTTGCTTGAGAAACCCTCTAGGGCAGTTCCACTCTGTCCTGCAGAGTCCCTATGAGTCAGAATCCACTTAATGGCATGGGTTTGGGTTTTGGTATAACTTCTGCCTGTACATGGTCCCCGAGTGGTGCAACAGTTAAGTACTTGACTAGTAGTTCAAAAGTTTGGCAGTGCTAACACACCCAGAATCACCTTGCAAGACACCCCTGGAGATCCGCTTCTGAAAGATTGCAGTCTTGAAAACTCTGTGGAGGAGGGATGGCAAGATGGTGAAGAGAGTGGAGGTTTCAATGACTCCCTCACCAGCTAACCCCCTAAACAATGAATAAAAACAATCACAGGCTCTGGATGGCAGCTAAGGTGTTAGAAAACAGGGATGAGTCCAGAAGTGGAGGAGTGAGAAGGCACAAGAGTGGGAGAAACTAGCTACTAACGTGGGGAGTACTCATTCATTACAGCCACTGTGAGACATGGCTGGCTCACACGCCAAATGTTGTTGTTGTTGTTAAGTGCCTTCAAGTCTGTTCCGACCCATAGCGACCCTGTCTGAATAAGGTTTCTGAGGAGCAGTTGTGAGCTTGAACCACCGACCTTGAGTTCAAATGGCTTTGCAGTCTGGCGCATTAACCCACAGTGCCACACCAGGACTCTACACACCAAATAGGGAGCAACAAAAGGGAGCTAATTTAAGAAAGCTGTCTCCTGATTATTTTAAGGCAGTGCAAATTGGTTGTGGGAGATCGTGGGTCACACAGGGAGACTGTGTGCTTTGAGAAAGTGCTGTTGAAGCTCACTGAGGCCTGAGAAGGATGATACTAGGACCAGGAGGAACAACAAAGGCAGCAGACGAAGGGAATACTTCAGACTGACTGGAAACCCCCCACAGTGGGATATCTGGGGAAAGCTTGTTCAGAGGCACCCGGGAGGAAAAGACCTAGAGAGACCTCCAAACTTTGTCACAGGAAAGTCAAGTCCTACTGCTTACCTCAGCATCGATGACCAACTAAAACCTCTCCTCCCTTGCACGGGTATTGAATCTCAGAGATCAAGCATCGAGAATCAGAACTGGAAAAAAACCTAAGGATAAGAGTGCCCTCTAATGGTTCTCAGGAGAAGGTACCAAGGCCCCTGCTGCTGGGCTGGTTCTGACTCACAGTGACTCTGTGGGGCTGAGCGGAGTTGCTCTGTATTGAAGGTAGGCGGCTACATCTTTGTCCAGCGGAGCAGCTGGTGGGAGTGGAAATCACCTTTTTGGTTGGCAGCCAGGCACTTGGTTAGTGTGCCACAGGACATCCAATCAGAATAATTTCCCATGAAAACCAGAATATCAGCTTTAAAGTAAAATGGCAAAAATGATAAATCAGTCTACATTCAACAAGAAAATAGTAAAGCACACAAAGTCACAGAAGAAGGAACAATTCAAAACAAAAAACGAAGCAGACATTTCTCATTTAGAGGCCTAAATTGTGCAAAGAATTGCTCATTGTCAGACTGTTGTGTTAAATATATTTAAAGAAAGCAAAAAGCACACACAAAATTAGCAGAGGTCAGTAAACAAATGAAGAACAAACTAAGACACTGCGTGGAAATTGAAAGCATCAGAAAGCAAAGCAAAAACAAAGAGAACCACTGAAACTGAAGATGAAACAACTGAATTATGAAAAGCAAGAAAAACACTCAACAAATAATAGAATAAATGACCAGAAGACAAATTAAGTGAACTTATTAAGTCTCAAAACCAAGAGAAAAGAACAAATACAACAACAACAACAACAACAAAAAACAACCCTGTGAATAAACCCTAAAGGAAATAAGGGATTGAAGTGGTGCTGTAGGAGAAGCACTGGACTGGTGACCACAAACCAACAGTTCAAATCCACCAGCTGCCATCAGAAACTCCGTGTTGTTGTTGTTAGGTGTCATTGAGTCTGTTCTGACCCTGCACAGGGCAGTCTCTATGAGTTGGAACTGACTCAATGACACATAGCAACAACTAAGAACATTAGAATGAATGGAATTTCAGAATACCATGACAACAATAAAGAAATAGAAACGATTTCCCAAGTTATAATCAGATAGTTCCCCAGATCTGAAGCTTGTTGTTGTTGTTAAGTGCTATCGAGTCAGGTCCAACCCATAGGAACCCTGTATAGGGTTTCTGAGGAGCAGCTGGTGAGCTTGAACCTCCAACCTTGCAGTTCAAACAACTTTGCAGTCTGGCACATTAACCCACAGTGCCACACCAGGACTATATAAACCCAAATTAGAAGGGACCCCAAAAGATCAATTTCGTACCATATCTGAATAAAATTCTTGAAAACCAAAGAAAGTAGAGAATTCTGAAAGCATTGAGAGAAACAATGCAATATAACCAACCAAGGAGCTTTTCTAAGACTACATGTGGATTTCTCCCCAGAAACCATAGAGACCAGAAAAGAGTAGAGGGAGGTATGTAAAATACTGGGATGGGAGTTGTGGAAATTGCCATCCAAGAATGATTTATCCAGAAGAGTTGTCATTCAAGGACAAGGGAGAGAGATTTCATGACATTCGTGCACAAACAGAAATTCTGGAAATTTGTCACCACCAGACTAGCTCTGCAGATATTACTAAATAGAGTACTCCAAGTAGAAAGTCAACAGCATTAAATAAATACTTACATACATGGGGTGGGGAAGCAAAATCAAAGAGAAAGAGAGATCTCCAAAAAATGCAACAATCCAGGCCTCATAAAAACCAAGTATAGAATATTATCAGGGAATAAACTCAATAATTAAATATCGCAAACAATACAACATCGAGTAAGAAACAGGTATAAAGTAAACACCAAATACAGGTTATATATATTGATGTTAAGAGTCCTGGTGTGGTGCTATAGGTTAGTGTGCTTGACTACAAAACTTTTAAACTGCAAGGATGGCAGTTCAAGCTCATCAGCTGCTCCTCAGAAACCCTATACAGGGTCGCTGTGGGTCGGAACTGACTTGACAGCACTTAACAACAATAACAACATATTGCTGTTAATGGAGACACACCACAGAGATGGGGGAGTGGAGGAGCTTTATTATGAATAGCTTTATTGTGTTGGGGTTGTATGTTAGCTGTTGTTCATATGTTAAATGTAATTGCAAGTTGTATATGTGGTAACCACTAAGAAATCACCAAGATATGGTCATCTGTTTCTAGTTTTTGGGCATATTCAGGAGTTATCTGTGGCCTTAATACTTAGATGGGTGTGTATTTTGGTATTTTTTATGCTTTCTGATGGCTCTGGGTGGATGTGATCAGGAGATGGTCTTCTCTTTTCACTCTTCTTCCTGAGAAATTTTAAGATGCCACTGTTGTTGGTCGTTGTGACATAACTCAGGATTTAATTTTTGGTCTATTTCCTTTTTAGTCTGCTTGTCCCGCTCCACAGTCCCCGTTCAGGCCTTTTCCCCAGTGATAAACAGTTTAAGGCCAGCTGTGGCTGTTTTGCACTGCCGTTTGGTTATAAGTGGAAACTATCACTTTAAATTTTGAGATCTGTGCGCATGCGCAACATGAACATGTGTAACACCCACTCTGGGGGTGGGAGTGGGTGTCCACTTGCTCAGGTACCCTGTCTAGTCACCAGAATGGAGGTACACAGCCAGTGAGAGATCAATGAACAGATATCAAAAAAAAAGAAAGTTCACACGTTTATCTCTGCGGTTCTGTCAGGAGTCCATGGCTGATCTGATCCTTCCCCTGTTGGTCTCGCCCAAGATGGCCACTCCAGGAGCAGCTGAGCACCTTGGACTAGAAAGCACTGGATTTCTTGCTTCTGTTACAAATTCGCCTAGCTATAAGCCTTCCAACCTTCTAAATATTCCTTTATATGTGGTTCAGAGTTCTTG
Source organism: Chrysochloris asiatica (assembly GCF_000296735.1). Classification (NCBI taxonomy): domain Eukaryota; kingdom Metazoa; phylum Chordata; class Mammalia; order Afrosoricida; family Chrysochloridae; genus Chrysochloris; species Chrysochloris asiatica. The sequence goes on from NW_006408962.1 coordinate 1,293,232, forward strand.
CACCATCCCCTGAGCCTGCTTGGTCCGGTGTTCCGTGTTGTTGCTGACGGAGCTCCTCACTGCACTGCTACCCGATCCGCCATCTTGTTTGTTCTCCTTAATAATCTTTGATGAGCTTAAGTTTTTAATTTTTATGAAGGTCCATTCATCTACGTTTCTTCTACTTGAGCATTGCTGCAATGTTTGCTACCCTATTGTTACAAAAATTTGTTGTTTCTGTTGTTGTTAGGTGCTGTTGAATTGGTTCCAACTCACAGAAACCCTGTGTATAACAGAGCAAAGTGCTGCCGTGTACTGTGCCACCCTCACAATTGTTATGTTTGAGCCTATTATTTCTGCCACTGTGACAAACCATTTTGTTGGAGGTCTTCCTCTTTTTTGTTGACCCACCACTTTACCAAATATGATGTCCTTCTCCAGGAACTCTCCCTCCTGACAACATGCCAAAAGTATGAGAGACAAGGTCTTGCCATCATTCTTTCTAAGGAGCAATCCGGCTGTACTTTTTCCAAAACAGATTTGTTCAGTCTCCTGGCAGTCCAGGGTACTTGTTGTACTGGAAGCCTCGCCCAGACCAATAAGACAAGAAAGAGAAATATAAGGCATCCAAATTGGGGAAAAAAACAACAAAAAAAAAAACCCAAGTAAAGCTATTTTTATTTGTAAGTGACATGATCCTATACATAAAAGATACTAAAGACTCCACAAGAAAACTGCTAGAACACCTCCCAAAAAGCAAAGACATTTCATGCTCATAGATGAGAAGACTTTTAATGAAAATGTCAGTTCTACATAGGGCAAGCTACATACAGATACAACACAATCTCTATATAAATCCCAACAACATTCTTTACTGAAATGGAAAAACTAATCACCAACTTTGTATGGAAAAGAATGAAACCCCAAATAGCCAAAACAATATTGAAGAAAAAGATCAAAGCAGGAGAGTTCATATTTCCTTATATCAAAACATGTTCAATAAAACTCTCCAGCATAGCCATCTGCTCGTGCATGTTTTTGTTGTTGCTGGTGGCTTTTTTTTTTTTTTTTTTTTTGAGCATAAGTTTTTTATTTTTATGAATCAACTCTTCTTTTACAATGGGTCTGTTTAAATTTTCTATCTTTGTTTGGGTAGGTGATGAGTTTCTAGGAACTTGTCCATTCCATCTAGGTTTTCAAATTTGTTGGAGACAATTGTTCATACTAATCAGCTATGATCTTTATCTCTGTTGGATCAGTTGTTGTGTTACTAAATTTATTTCTAATCTTGGTTATTTTCCCCTTCTGGTTCTTTTCTTT
>NW_006408962.1:1299371-1308475 GCF_000296735.1 Chrysochloris asiatica
GTCAGAACCGACTCCACGGTACTCGACAACAACAACAATCCTAAATGGAACTTCCTGTTTCCCCAAACCCTTGCCAAGTGGAAATGATCTGTTTTTTAACGGTTGCCAAATTTAAAGGTTAAAAAAAATCTGTGGTTACCAGTGAGGTTAATTATATATTTATCACTTGGAATTCCTACACATATCCTTTTTCTATTTTTCTGAGATGTTTTTGTACAAATATTAATGATCTGACATGCAAGATGCAGTTATTTCCTTGGTTTGCCATTTGCCTCTTAATTTTGTTTTTGGTAGTTTTTATGCATCAAAGTTTTATATTTTTATGCAATTATATGGGGCTATTCTTGCTGTGGGTTAATGCGCCAGACTGCAAAGCCTTTTGAACTGCAAGGTTGTTGGTTTAAGCTCACCAGCTGCCCCTCGGAAACCCTATACAGGATCACTATTGGTTGGAACCAACTCGACGACATTTAACAACAACAACATTCCTTTTATGGACTTCTGATGTGGCACTGTAGGATCAACACTGGGCTGCGAACCACAAGGTCAGCAGTTCCAACCCACTGCTCCTTGGAGACCCTACACAGGGTTGTTATGGGTTGGAACTGACTCAGTAGCACTTAACAACACCAGCAAACAGCAGTCCCTTTATAGGGAGTGTAGTGGGTTATGCATTGGGCTGCTAACTGCAAAGTCAGCAGTTCGAGTCCACAGGCTTTCTGCTCCTGTGAAGACTTACAGCCTTGGAAACCCTATCCAGGACAGCCATGTGTTGGAGTCGACTCCACAGCACACCAACACCTGTTTTGAAATTTTGTCTTTGGTTCTTAAAAAGAAGAATCCCTGGGTTGTGGCACAAATGGAATCCTGGTGTGGCACTGTGGGATAAAGCACTGGACTGCAAGATTGGTTTGAACCACAAGGTCAGCAGTTCAAACTCACCAGCCACTCCTTGGTAAGTCTATACAGGGTTACTATGAGTTGGAAGTGATTCGATGGCACTTAGAAACAAAACGACAACAAAACAACTAACTGAAAAGTTGTTGGTTGAAATCTACCCAGGAGCACCTTGGAAGACAAGTTGGGCAATCTGTTTCCAAAGGCTCACAGGTTTGACAACTCTTTAGAGCAGCTCTACTCTGCATGCACAGAGTCCACTCACCACCAGCAGCAATGACAATCTTAACAAAGACATTCCTTGCCTCAAGGTAGGGAACTGTGGTGCTGTAGGATGAGCATTGGATTGAGAACCACAAGGTCGACAGTTCAAACCTACCAAGATATTCAAGCCATTCCTCATTTTCCCATATATGTGTAATGGCATTGCCCTCTAACACCTCTGTAGGGAGTGGAATAAAGTTTCAAGTCACCTTCAAGGTATTTGGAAGCATGCAAATATAAGTTTGGATTTAAGAGAACTTTATAAACAGTTTATGGCTGTACAAAACAGTAGAAATAAGGTCCTGGCCCCTGAGGATGTGGCCAAGACCGTGTTGGATCTACTCAATGGATTTAATCCTTTTAACATACTGTGCCACATGGCGTGGCTCCTTATTGGTATTACTGTCGTGATGTTAATCTTGTTGCTTATTTTTACAGTCTTCTGTAAAAAGTCCTCCACAGCCACCAGCTCTTCCAGCTCAAATTGACCACTTATTGCCTTCATTTAAAAAATAATAAGAGGGGCAACTGGGCTAAAGGTATCCGACTTGGGGGTAGTTTAACCAAAAGATTGCAACTGAACAGTTGTGGTCTAGAAATCCCTATACAGGATCACTATGAGTTGGAACCAACTCAGTGGCACTTAACAAAAACAACAGCTCTCTTATTGAGAGCATGGTGGCTCCGTATGATAAGCACTGGACCACAAACCACAAGGACTGTGATTTGAGTTCACCAGCCATTGCTAGGGAGAAAGATGAAGCTTTCTGCAGCTTGAAGATTTGCATGTTTGGAAACCCTATGCAGGATGAGAAGTGACTCGACAGCATTTACCAACCACTGTTTCATGGATTTTATCTTTAAAACTTTAATCTATCTGGAATTTATTTGGTTGGATGTCATGGGGAAAGAATCACCTTTATTTTCTTTGCCAAGTATTGCCAGTTGTCCCTAAACTATAACTACATCTGCTTGAATCTGTTCTCATATACATAAGTATGATTTTGTCAGGTTACTGCTTTTCCTCTATTGTTGTTGTTGTTAGGTGTTGTCAACTCGGTTGCAACTCATAGCAGCCCTATGTACAACAGAACAAAACACTGCCCAGTCCTGTGCCATCCTCACAATTTCTGTTACGTTTGTGTCCACTGCTGCTGCCATTGGGTCAATCCATCTCCTTCAGGGGTCTTTCTCTTTTTCACTGACCCTCCACTTTACCAACCATGATGTCCTTCTCCAGAAATTGGTCACTCCTAATAATACATCTGAAGTCTGAGAGACAAAGTCTCACCACCCTGGCTTCTAAGGAACATTCTGGCTGTACTTCTTCCAACACAGATTTGTTTGTTCTCCTGGCAATTAAGTCTTCATAGTACTTTAAATATTCTTCTCCAATGTTGTTGTTAAGTTCTGTGGAGTCAGTTCTGACTCATGGTGATACCTGTATAGGCTTTCCAAGGAGTGACTGATGTGTTTGAACTGCTGACCTTGCAGCTAGCCATCCAGTGTCACACCAGGATTCAAATGCATCGATTCTTCTCTGGTCTTCCTTATTCATTGTATAACTTTCCCATGGAGTCCTGGCGTGACATTGCAGGATAATATACAGGATCGCAAGGTCAGTTTGAACTGCAGGGTTGGCAGTTCAAACCCACTAACTGCTCCTCGGAAACCCTTTACAGGGTCTCTATGAGTTGGAACCGACTCTATGGCACTTAACAACAGCAACAAAAACTTTTCCTTGCATATGAGGCTTTTGAAAATAGCAGGCGTGGGTCAAGCTCACTGTGGTCCTCTGATCTCTTTGCACTTGAACACTTTAAAGAGGTCTTGTGCAGCAGATTTGCCTAATGTAATATGCCCTTTGATTTCTTGACTGCTGCTTCCCTAAGATTGTTAATTTTACTTTTATGTTGTTTTAAGGCAATACAGGACATGGAAAAAGAATGGGCCAAACCCACACAGGCTCAGAGGAAGAAATTAGAGGCTCTTCAGAAAGAAGACAATCAGACAAAGGTGAATCAAATATTGTACCAAGGGACAGTCCTTGGAAGGGAGTTAAGAAACATATTAGAATTGAGATATTTCTGTATCTTAATTTATAAACCCATCAAGCACTAAAAGTGGGGCTCTTTTTAAAAATGAGAATACCTTTAATGGTTTTTCTGATTATAAAATTAATAAAGGTTCCTTGCTTAAAGTGTCTAAAAATACAGACAGAATAAGTTTTATTATTTATTTATTTATTTGGCCAGGCTAACTAATATAGATCCTCAACAATATTTTTAATGACTACTGAGTATTTCATGTTATAGCTATGTTATTGTTTAGCTAACCGATTTCTTGTTATTGGACATTCAGTGTTTCCGTCTTTTGCTGCTATAAATCACTTAGGCAGTGAGGGCCATGAGACCCAGAACTAGTTCTAATTTATACATGCTCTGGGGATTGCCTGCCTGGTAAAGTGGAGGGTCAGCAAAAAAGAGGAAGACCTCCAACGAGATAGATTGGCACAGTGGCAGCAGCGATGGGCTGAAGTGAAGCAATGGTTGTGAGGTTGGTCCAGGACAAGGCAGTGTTTCATTCTGTTGTCCATAAGGTCTCTATGAGTCGGTAATGATTCGAAGGCATCTAACAACAACAACTGGGTATTCCCAACTCCTGAGAGTTCCTAGATGAAAATTCCTGAATACTGCAGCCAATATCCTCAGTCTCTTATTATGTGTTCTATTATTCCTTGGGACACATTTAAAAATGTTTGTTTTTAACAGTTCAATTAAGTTGCACAGACTCACACATCTCCTATACCCTCCCTGCCAGCAGTGTAATGAGTGTCTGACAAACAAGACACAGTTTAACAAGAGAAATGGCCTCTGCTTAATGTTTTTTTTTTTTTTATTCTTTAGACTTTGCAGCATTCACAACCAAGCATTGATTTTAGACAAAATACATTCAAAATATATGTTGTTGTTGTGAAGTGCCTTCAAATTGGTTCTGACTCATAGTGACTCTATATAGGGTTTCCAAGGAGCCGTTGGTGAATTTGAACTGCCAATCTTGTGGTTTAAACCGACCTTGTGGTCCAGTGCATTATCTCACAAAGCCGCACCAGGACTCCCAAAACTTATACTGGATATAAAAAGTAATTCATCTAAGACATTTTGAAAATTAGGTTGTCGGGCTGAGAGTAAGCACAGAATGCTACATTGTAGAGGTGTTTTTTGTTTTGTTTTTGGTATTCCGCCTGCACTTTGACCTCAAAACACACACTTACTCAGTATATATATAGGCAGTCCTCACATTACAAATATGACTTGTATACAATCTGCAATTATAAACCAAACCAAATAATGTCCATTATATCAAAATTTGAGATACATACAATGGTTTGTAATAACAAACAGATATTAATTTGCAACACAAATCAAAGCATTATTATTATTATTACCATATTATTATGTTAAGGATGTTGTAGGGTCCTTTAATGTTTTTTGTGCTTACATAGGTACACTATGTACTGTATACTGACACAGATATTTGACTACCTGATATTGGATATAAACCATATGCAATTGTTTTGACTTAACTCTGTCAACTTAAGTACAAATTCAACATAAAGGCAGACTTAGGAACAGGACTCAGTCATAATCTGGGGACTGCCTATATAAGAAATAGTCTTACATTTTGACACCTACAGAGTCTATTTTGAAGGGTATAATATTGCTGCTCCTTTGGACACAATTATAAATTGTATACTGCAACCAATTCTATTTCTGCCTTATAAACTACTTAGCTTAATAAGAATGTTTGTGTTTGTTGCATTTCCAGAATTTTTTTACCTGAATTTACCAGATTATTCATAGTAAGGTTTTCTTTTGTATTTAATTTTGATTGTGAATTGGGTGAAGGTTTACAGAGAAAATCAGTTTCCATTCAACAATTCCAACAATATGTTTTGTTTCATGTCACTGATTGAAGTCCCCACACTCTAACGTCACTCGTTCCACTTCCTCCCTTTGTTTCCTGCTTCCATTCCTCCTTCATCCCCCATGCTTCCTACATTGTGAAGTGTGTTCATGCGCTGATGCTGCCCTTTTCATCTGGAATGCATGATGGGTCTAAGAAGTGCGTACCTCTCTATGTTATCGTTTTTCTTGTAGACCTGTCTTTTGCTGGGCTGCATGGGAGTTCAGTCCAGGTCTGAAGGGTGACTAAAGGGCCGCAGTTCTTAGGGGTTCCACCAGTCTCTAGCCAACCAATAAGCCTGTTTTGTGTGTTTTTTAAATGATTTTGAGTTTTGTTCTACATTTTTCTCCCACTCTGTCCAGAACCTACTAAGGTAATCCTTTTCAGAGCAATTAGAAGTGGTGGCCTTCTGGTCTCAGCATCATGAAGGCTGAGGTTCACATGGCTCATTAGACTTTTGGACTAATTGTTTCCATGTGTTTTTTATTTCCTTCACTCTTCTTTGCTCTGAATAGGAAGAGACTAACAGCTGCCCTTTAGGTCACCACTCACACCTTTTAAGATCCCAGTGACTACTCATCAAAGTGGGATATGGAACACTGTCTCTGTGGACTATGTTGTGTCGGTTGATCTTGATGTCCCCTGCTCTGTGGTCCTGAGCTCCCAGGCCCAACGAGTCATTCCCTCAAGATGTTTGCTTATAGCTAAGAAGTTTCCATAACTTTGCCCCTGTGTTGTTGCTGTTGTTAAGTGCTGTCGAGTCGCTTCTGACCCATAGCTACCCTGCATATGGTTTCCAAGGAGTGGCTCGTGAGTTTGAACTGTCAGCCTTGCAGTTCAAACAGACCTTGAAGTCGAGTGCTTGTCCTACATTGCCACACCAGGATCCCACCTGTATGCTTTACTATATTCATGGATATATTTTCAGCATATATAAATACATATGTAGAAATATCCTCTATCAAATCTATCTCTCTCTCAGCATATCTATCTATATATGCAGAGAGAGAGATTTAACAGAGGATATGTGTATATTTATTTACTTTCCTTCCCACACTTGCACAGCATGTGTGTCTATCTGTGTATCCATTGTGTTGTTGATATGTGCTGTGGAGTCGGTTCCAACTCATAGTGACCCTGTACAGTTTCCCAAGGCTGTAAATCTTTTTGGAAGCAAAAAGCCTCATCTTTTTCCCACGGAACAGCTGGTAGTTTCGAACTGTTGACCTTGCGGTTCACAGCCCGATTTGTAACCACTATGCTACCAGAGCTCCTGTTATTACAGGAGTGTATATCACAATAGTGATCTTTTGAAAACTTTTACTTTGAGTACATGATTGAGATAAAAAACTGTGAGCCAATATTGAAATGAACTTGACTGCTTTTCTCTTGAAACATCTAATTATACTGATTTAAAATCAACATTATTTGTTTGTGAAATTCTTTTCCTGCTGATGGAAATAACATCTCAACAAATATTGATTTATTTTTTGTACAAATACAAAGAAACCTGGAATTAGATAAATGAGTGAATTTAATTTAAAGAAACACTCATTTGATCTAAATCAGAGTGTGTGTACCTATGACTCACAGGCTAAATCTAACTTGCTGCCCTCTTTATAAATAAAGTTTTATTGACACACAGCCACATTAATTTGTTTCTGTATCATCTAAAGGCATTTTTGAACTCCTGGTGTCGCGTTGTAAGATCAGCACTGGATTGCTAGCCACAAGTTCAGCAGTTCACACCCACTAGCTGCTCCTTGGAAATGCTATTGTTGTTGTTAAGTGCCATCGAGTCGGTTCCTACCCATAGAGACCCTAAACAGGTGTAAATCTTTACAGGAGCAGAAAGCCTCCCATGGAACAGCTGGTAGTTTCAAACTGCTGACCTTGCGGTTCGCAGACCGATTCATAACCACTACGCTACCAGAGCTCCTTGGAAACCCTATACAGGGTCACTATAAGTCAGAACCAACTTGATGGCACTTGACAACATCAACAATTAATAATACACAAATAATAAAGCACAAGAAGTCCTGGAAAGGATGCTGGGAAGGGTACATACTGTAACTGTCCTTTGTTCTTAGGTTACTTCAAAAGCAGAGGAAAAAAGCTAACTTTTAGCAACAACATGGTAGTTTCCCTTTGGCACTCTTGGGCTTTCTGGAACTCTCCTTAAAAAACAGACCTGCTCAGACTTTCATTTCATTGCTATTTCCCAAACCTCCTTCTCTGACAGTTAGTACCACCATCATCTAAAGCAGCCTGTAAAGAGGAACTGCTTTCCTCCTACACACTTGCCTCAGCTTGATTTTTCAAAGATGGCATTTTAAATGTGCACTTCTTGTTTATTTGCCTGTGTTATGATGTCTTGAGATGGAAACACGTCTACTTAGTCACTTTATCCACACCACTCTTTTCTTCATTCACTCATCGAACATTTTTCTTCCCACTCTATACCAAAACAGTGTGGCAGATGCAGGGACACAGTGGTGAATGAGGGAGAAATGTCCCTGCCTTGGCCATGGACTTCCCCAAGGCTTACTGTCAAAGTATAGTTGTTGTTGTTGTTATGTGCCATCGAGTCGGTTCCGACCCATAGCGACCCTGTATAGGGTTTCCGAGGGTGTAAATCTTTACGGGAGTAGAAAGCCTCATCTTTCTCCCGCGGAGCAGCTGGTAGTTTCGAACCGCTGACCTTAAGGTTCGCAGCCTGATTCGTAACCACTACGCTACCGTGAAATAGACACTTTGGGGGGGGGGGAGAGGAATAGCCAGAAACATCACCATAGAAAGCTTGTAAATCTGTCTTCAGCCTATAACTGATTGGAATACCTTTAAAGGGGCTAGAAATTGCCCAGTGAAAGAGCCCTCCTGTAGAGCTTTTGCATTGCATAAGACCATAGGTGGAAACCAGAATCTCATCCAGAATTGTCTGAGGTGGGAAATTTCCACTGGAAAGGACAAGTAGACCAGCCTGGAGCAGCTAGAAGAACAGAAGATACTAGTGAAGAAAGACCATCAGAAAAAATCATAAGCAATAATGGCAGTATGATTGATTACTACAAGAACAAGTAAGCTATTCGGAAGCTATCAAGCAAGTGGTCGAAACCTCTTAGAGCAAACTCCCTTCCAAGACTTAAGACTCAAGAGGAATACACAAGCAGGCATGTGGTCTGGCTGGTGACCACGTTGGTCACTGATAAGGGGAAGAGGGGAAAAAACAGCAATGAAGTTGGGATCTAAGCCCGACCACATTCAGTAAACTCCTGTGAACCCCGGGTGGAGACCTGGCTGGCCAGCAGTATGGCATGACCCGGAGACTCCTGGCCCAGAGGCAGTGACATGGCCACAGAGGAATAGAGTGGAGAGTAAAGTGTCCAGCTGATATGAAGTGAGGGGAGATGCACAAGAACACCCATCCTTGCAGATAGTACCCACTTGACCTTTGTTTCGATGACTGCATGTTCAAAACTTGACTAGAAGAAGAAAGAAGAGGGAAGAAAAAAACAAGAGTAACCTGCTACAATTTGATGAACTTTACCTATACATATGGATATAGTAGCTCAAAAAAGGGAACAAATCTTTACAGCAAGGGTCACTTCTACCCCCTTGGTACACAGGTTTGACAGGGATGGTCTACTCAGACACTGGCTACCCAAAATGGGGGAGGAGTATAAAGGCAAGAAGTAACTGACTTACAAGCTTTTAAGAGGGAGACTAGTTCCAGACAGGATAGGGGTAAGTAGAACCTCCACTGAATGATTTCCAATCCGTTGAGACAGGGCTGGCGAAAGGAAATGAGGATAAGACTCTTGTGGTACAATAGTGAATAATTGCCATCAGAACTGACTGTGAGGGTCAGAAATGTAGAGGTAGATGTTTTTTGACCAAAGGAAGGGAATGATTGATTTTGCAGCCCAGGAGTGGAGGTCTGGGCTATCAAGTGAGAAGAACAGAGAGCGTGACCCTAC
>NW_006408962.1:1308575-1310524 GCF_000296735.1 Chrysochloris asiatica
GATAGGATGAATGTAAAACTGATGTTCTCCCATGTAAACCTACATAATTCACAGTAAAAACTTAAAAACAAACAAACAACAAAAAGAGTAGTGGGACTCTGTCTTCATTTGAATCATCCAGAAGAAAAAGGGAATTTCCCTGAGCCTGAATCCCACGTTCTTATAGAATGATGGTTGTTTTTTACATGAGAGTTTCATCTGCTTCATGTGGTCTTTTGTCTCCCCCAACCCTCACCCCACCCCCATTTTTGGGTGCAGTTTTTGGAGCTGTCACGAGAGGTACAACACTATGGATGTTTGCAGCTGGATCCCTGTACCTGTGACTACCCAGAACCGGGATGTGTGGCTATTGTTTCTGTCGGCAATTATGAAATCAGTTGCCATATAACCCTGCCTGGTGACCAAACCCAGGATGTCATTTTCCAGATGAACAAGGTCAAGTGCTGGCAAGTCACATTCCTTGTGAGTATCTTGGTATGTACATTGGCTTACCGAGGAAGACTCCACCTATGGTTTAAAAATTGTCCACTTAGATGATCTACCGAAGAGGTACAAATGCATCCTGACAAAGGCTTATTGGTGGCTGCAACAGGCTGGCAACAGGGAGAAAATGGGAGTTCTTGCTGGATTACAAGCTTCCATGAATGTGATTAATTTCAAAATGAGGGGGATAAGGTAGAATTCCCGCTGAATAGTTTTTCACATGGGTCTGGTGAATGGGGATAGGGGAGGATGGGGATAGGATTTTACTATTTAATTGTGTGTAACTGTTATCAGGACTAATTGTGATTGTCACAAACGCAAATGTAGAAGATGTGAAACTAAAAGGGGGGAGTAGTTACTGTTCCATTTCAGGAACTGAGGACCCAAGGACCAGCAAGAGGGAAGATCAGGTGTGGAGCATGGGATCCTAGCCAGAAAAGCGGTGCCAGCAGAGATGGTGGCAGAGGCGATGGCCTAGAGAGATAGAAAAGCATGGATTGAGAAAGGCAGTGGGACTGGCTGGCTTCAAAATGTGCCCTTTGGGTGTTTAAACAAATGAGAATTTTCTGTTTCAATTTGTGTACATCAAAAAAAAAGGGGGTTGGATAGAGGTAAATAGTGTTAACTGATGGTAGGTGGAAGGGCTTGTAATCATTGCAATGAAACAGAATATGATTTGTTGAATGTAAAACTGATAATCTGCCCTGCAAACTTTCACTCAATTCACAATAAAAACTTAAATAAATGTAAAAAAAAAAATGCTAATAGGACTGTCCCACAAACTTTTTGAAGCCCTCATATCTTTTTCTTTAGCTTTAATATTATTAACCTCTCTGCATTTTTATCATTTAAATGAGACTCTTAAGTAAAACATATAGTGAGTCTTGTTTTTGTTTTGTTTTTTAAATCAAATTTGACGTTTTATTTTTCTAACTACAGTATTTAATATTTATATTTGATTAAATGTACATGGGTTTAGGTTTCAATCTACTGTCTTGCTACTTATTTTCTTTTCCTGCCTTCTTTTGATTAACTGGGCATTTTTATGATTCCAGTCATTTGCACTAATGGTTACTTTAGAGTTCTCAACAGGCATCTTCAAATTATTACAGTCTCCTTTCAAATATTTGACCACTTCATGAACAGTGCAAAAGCTTTACAATCTATAATTCTATTTTATACTATTAGTGCCATACTTTAACTCTATACATGCTATAGTTTTTTTTGTTTTTTGTTTTTAAATTTAAGGCTTTTATTGTGGATTGAGTGAAAGTTTACAGGACACATCATCAGTTTCACATTCAACAATTTATTTAACTTGTTTCATTATATTGATTATAATCCCCTCTATATACCATCAGTTAAAAGTATTTCTCTCTATCAACTTTAGCTTTTTTAAAAAACACACAAACAAAAAAACCCACTCAGTCATATATAATAATTTACATCTCCAAAGGGCACATTCT
>NW_006408962.1:1314943-1316582 GCF_000296735.1 Chrysochloris asiatica
TGCCACAAATTCCCCCAGCTGTGAGCCTTCCAACCTTCTAAGTATTCCTTTATATGTGGTTCATAGTTCTGGGACCATCCCCTGAGCCTGCTTGGTTGGGTATTCTGTGTTGTTGTTGGTGGAGCTCTTTGCTACACGTCCTCCCGATCCGCCATCTTGTTTGTTCTCCTATACATGCTATAGTTTTGCCATCAAGTTGGTGCCTAGACCTTGTTTAGGATTCCCAAAAGTAGCTGTTGGGTCTGAGCTACTGACCTTGCGGTTAATAGTCCAGTGCTAATCCTACAGTGGAGTCCTGGTATGGTGCTGTGGGTTAATGTGCCAGTCTGCAAAGCCATTTGAACTGCAAGGCTGGCAGTTCAAGCTCACCAGCTGCTTCTCAGAAACCCCATACAGGGTTGCTATGGGTTGGAACCGACTCAATGGCACTTAACAACACAACAACAATCTTACAGTGCCATACCAGGGTTCCGATGCACATTATAAACCTCATAATTATTATAATAATGGTTATATTTTATTTGAATGGTTAATTGTTTTTCATTGTTTTGTTTTGAGGTAATTCTAGGTCTAGAGTCTCGTATTGGTATTTAATAGAATGTCCAAAGTTTTCAGCTGTGCTCCGTGTGAGAAACAGGGAAGCAGACATCTGCTCATCTTTCTGGATGCAGAGTTATGTTTTGATGCCTGCCTCGCTAACCCTCTCTTACCACATCCCATGCCTGGGAGCCTGTGCAGTGCCTCCAATTGGCAAAGCTCCTTCAGACCTCAGTGCATTTGGACTTGCTTTTTCTTCTACCAAGAACCATCTGCTACTTCCCTCCCCCACCAAAAATCAAACCACAACAAAACAAACCCACAAACGACCACAACAAACTCAGAAAGCTGTTTTAACTTATGCTCAGACACCACTCTCTCCAGGAAGCCATCCTTTACCCTCCCAGTCTGGTTTATGTGCCCATTTTTTTTTGCTTTCATTGGCCTGTGTTTTATTTCCCTTCTGAGATTTATTAGATCAAATTGTGGTGACTTACCTTCATGGCTCCTCAGTAGACTAGTAGCTCCTTGGAAACAGCAGCAATGTCATTTGTTTGGGTACTTTGCCCAGGGCCGTGTGCTGACAATGCCATCTGGCAATCCCATGTGACCTATAGAATGGCCCCAGAGGGTTTTCTAGGCTGTGATCTTCATGGGAGCAGATGACCCATCTTTAGGTGAACACCTGAATGCTTCATCATTGCTTTTCCAGGGCTCCTTCAGGACATAATGAGCATTAAACTTTCTATTAAATGTCTAATAAGATCTTTTCCTTTGTAGGGGACTCTGCTGGATATGGATGGGCCTCAGCAAACTCTCAACCAGAACTTAGAGCTCAGATTTCAGTTCAATAAGGACAGTCAGTGGCAGTGGTTTGTTATTTACACCAAACAGGTGAGTTCTGTATGAAATGATCTGTGGCTTGCTGAGCTGGACAAAGTACCTTGCCTCAACACAACCAGAGCACAGTACTAGAGTGTGCTACAAATAATCTTTTTGGCCTAGAACACCTTTTTTAGTGTTTGATTTTTATTTTACTCACCACCATGGTGGCATCCACCACTTGTCTGTCACTTTGCCCTACTGTGGTGACTTGTGTGTT
>NW_006408962.1:1316897-1318207 GCF_000296735.1 Chrysochloris asiatica
TATGAAGTATGAATCTACAAAAATTGGAAGTTGTCAAAAATGAAATGAAATGCATAAACATCAGTGTCCTAGGCATTTGTGAGCTAAAATGAACTGGTTTTGGCCATTTTGAATCTGACAATCACATGGTTTACTAGGCTGGGAATGACAGATTGAAGAGGAATGGTGTCACATTCATCATCAGAAAGAACATTTTAAGATCTACCTTGAAGTTTAATTCTGTCTGTGATAGGATAATAGCCATACACCTACAAGGATGTAATGGTTGGTATTTCTGTCATTCTCTTGGCTTTTACAAGCAGGTAAAATCTTTCCTTTCATCTGGAAACAAACACTTTCTCCCAGAAGCCCTCTAGAAGACTTTCTACTATGTCTTATTAGCCATAATTAGGCTACAAGACTACACCTAGCTGCAAGGGAATCTAATCATCAAGGATCTAGCAAAGGGGACTCATGATCAGCGAAGACTAAGCATAATTCAAGTGAGGTTTGTCACTTTGTCATCTCGAATAAAATCAGGATTCTGTGGCAAGGAAAAAGAAGGCAAGGCTAGTGGGTAGCTAACTATCAGTATCTTCCACAGATTTGAAATTAAAGTTGAAATAAGAATCCTTACAAGAAAAATTCTAGTTTGCTAAATACAATTGAAAAAGTATTTTTGTTTCACTAAAACTATTTCAAAGCGGAATCAAAGCTATAAATGTTCTAAAACAGAATCAAAATATAGTAATTTGTGCATCAAGATTATATTCCATTTCAGCCCCCCCACAAAATTCCAAGGAGTATTCTGGCTTTAGGTACCCAAAGCTCTTTTCAGCTCTCTACCTGTAGTACACTTGTGGTACTGACCTAATCGGTATCAAAGATCTCTGAAAAACAAAAAATATTAAATCCAAATCCTAGGGTAACAAAATAGGTCCTCGGGTTCACCTTAAATATGAGACATCCTTTGGGAAGACATAGAATAGTTTGCTGAGGTAAGATTTGTGGTTACTTCGAGAGATGTAGGTAGGGATTTTGGCAATGAGACCACCTCCCAGGAGTGCTAAATGCAGTTGTTAGTTTTATTGTGGTCTTTTAATCTAGTTGGTAGCAAATGAGCTTAAGCTGCTATGGAAAGGTGCAATAAACACTATTTTAAAGGATTCCTAGTAAGAACTAATTTCCTCTGAAGTGTCAGTTTACTGATATGCACCCAAGGGCTACTTCTGCAAAAGGCAGAAATATGGCACGTGGCCCTGCAAATATCAATGAGAGCTTGGACCCGAATCTCTTTTAGGCTTTTCTAAACAAATGCTCAGTTCCTTTAG
>NW_006408962.1:1349973-1353797 GCF_000296735.1 Chrysochloris asiatica
TTACGGGAGTAGAAAGCCTCATCTTTCTCCCGCGGAGCGGCTGGTAGTTTCGAACCGCTGACCTTAAGGTTCGCAGCCCGATTCGTAACCACTCTCCTAGGCTCCAATTTTTTTTTTCCTCCTCAGTTTTTCAAATATAAAGTTTGGCACACATCCACTATTTTTCTGGTGAAGTAAATGTTTAAAATTGTTGGTGAATGGAAATTAATCGAACTTTGCCAGAGGTAAACATGTACTTCTTGTCTCCACCACTCATCCTGCAGCTTACTTGCACACTAGTTCTGCCTCAAACACCTTGTTGTTATTTTGTTGTTACATGCTGTGGAGTCGGTTCCAACTCATAGCAACCCTGCATAGGGTTTCTGAGGCTGTAAATCTTTACGGGAGCAGAAAGCTTCATCTTTCTCCTGTGGAACAGCTGGTAGTTTCTGACTGTGATAGTGAGATTAGCAGCTTGTTTTGTAACCTAGTGTTTTTAAAAAACTGAAGATTCCTGAAAGCCTGGTGGAAAACAAGGTAGATTTGTGGTAGCAACAGTTTTCAGGAACTTGTCTCCCTCGCGTGGCCACTCACTAAAACTACAGGAAAACAAAACCTGCTGGAACATAAATTATTAATCACTGCCATGAACTCCTGGTGTGGCACTGTAAGATCAGCACTGGAATGTGAACAAAAAGGTTGGTGGTTCAAACCCACCAGTTGCTCCTCAGAAACCCTATACAGGGTTGCTGTGAGTCAGAACAGATTGGACGGCATTTAACATCATCAACATCAACTGCCATGGAGTCTGAGGAGCTCTGGTAGCATGCAGGTTAGGTGTTGGACTGTTAGCAGCAGGGTCAGCAGTTTGAATTAATTAGCCGCTCTGTGGGAGAAAGATGAGGCTTTCTGCTCCCATAAAGATTTACAGCCTTGGAAACCCTGTACAGGGTCACTGAGTCGATTCAGTTGGAATTGACTCCATGGCTGTGTGTTCATGTATGAGTTATGGAGTCTAGTACTACTCAAAGCAGTCTTATAGACAGAGTAGGGTTTCCAAAAATGTAAATCTTCACTGGAGCAGCCAGCCTCAGATTTCTCCCACAGTGGCTGGTGGGTTTGAACCACTGAACTTGCAGCTAGCAGCTCAATGTTTAACCCACTTGCACCAGCAGGGTTAGATGTCTTTGAGTTAGGTCAACTCATGGTGACCCCATGAGATAGAGGAAAGCTGCCCTATAGTGTCTTCTTGACTATAATCTGAGAAACAGATAGCCAGGTCTGTTGCCAGTGGAGCCATGGGGTAGGTTTGAACCATCGGCCTTTTGGTTAGCAATTAAGCACTTAACCATTGAGACACAAGTGGGCTGTAATTATAAAATACCACCAATAGCTATTTTAGAAGTCCAAATTAACACTGCCGGGGTCATGCTCTCTCTGAAGGCTTTAGGGGAAGATCCCTTGTAGTTCGTCCAGGTTACAGTAGCCCCAGAAATTCCTTGGTTTGTAGTTGAAACATAACTTCATCTTCACATGGCACTTTCCCTTCATGTGTTTCTGAGTCTCTTCTCATCTTTGCTAAGGGCACCACTTAGATTGGATGAGGACCCACCCTACTCCAATAGTTGTTGCTACTAAGTGCTGAGTCGGTTCTGAACCATAGCAACTCTGTATAGGGATTCCTGGGAGTGGCTATTCAAACCCTCCAGCAGCTATGAGTTAGAACTGACTCCATGGCACACAACCACCACCACCACCCAATCGTTTGGTGGGAGTTACAAAGACTATATGGATAGAAAAGCCATATTAAAGAAATTCACTGTGCCTCATTGGTGGAGTGTAGGAACGGCTTTCACAAACCCTCCTGTTGCCCATTGGCTCAAGTCCTCAAGTATGGTCACAGGAAGGACTCACCAAATAGTTGTGGCAGCATCTCATTCCCTTAATCTCATCAGAGGAAAAAGCTGTCTCCACAGAAGCTAATTTTTTTCAGATCAAGCTAACAGTAATTGATGAAGAGGAAGAGTTAAATTTTTAAAAATAAACAAAACCCGTTTGTCATAAAATCTATTCTGAATCATAGGACAGAGTTGAACTGCTCCATAGGGTTTTCAAGGCTACAAATCTTTATGGAAGCAGACTGCCTCACCTTTTTCCTATGGAGACACTGGTGGCTTCAAACCAGGACTTTTTGGTTACAAGCTGAGGACTGAACCACTAAACCTCCTTAGAAATATGAAGAGAAGTAATGAATAAGCTCCTACATTGTTTGATGCACTAATTAATAGAGTAGTGAATCCAGTTAGCACTTTGGAAAAGCTTTAAATGTCTTGCTGATTTGACAGGGTTTATGGTGTTGAACAGGGTCGCTATGGGTCAGAACCGACTCGACGGCACTTAACAACAACAACAACAACAATGGTGTTGAAAGTGCCATGGGCTGCCAAAAGAACCAATAGATCTGTTTTGGAAGAAGTGCAGCCAGAGTGCTCCTTAGAGGCCAGGATGGCCAAACTTTGTCTCTCGTACTTGGGACATATTATCAGGAGGGAACAGTTGCTGGAGAAGGATATCATGTTTGGTAAGATGGAGGGTCAGAGAAAAAGAGGAAGACCCCCAACGAGATGGATTGACCAAGTAGCAGCATTGATGCACTCAAGCGTGGCAACAGTAGTGAGGTTGGCCCAGGACCGGGCAGTGTTTCGTTCTGCTGTGCATAAGGTCGCTATGAGTTGGTACCGACTCGATGGCACCTAACAACAACAACAACAGTGGGCATCAATGCAGGTAATAAAAAACTCAGTACACTACCACAAGGAGGTTATCGATGACAAATTGGTAATAAGTGTGATGGTTAATGTTGTGACTACTTGGCTAGGCCGTGATTCTCAGAATTATGTAATTACCCTCCGTTCTGAAGTCTGATGTAAGAGGAGTTTCCTTAGTAGGGTGTGGCCTGCATATGCTCAATATTGGCATTCTAGCAAGGCTCCCTCGATCTCCATCCACATCTGATGCGTTATCTTCTGACCTCTGGTTCTTGGGATGTGAGTCAGCAGCCTGCCACCTGACCTGCAAATTTTGGGATTCAAAAGTTCCTACAGCTCTGTGAACCAGCAAACTTCTACTTGACCTTCTGATTTGGGGTTTGTCTGCCCCTGTAACTCCGTGAATTAAGAGAAGCCCCCAGCCCTATATCTGACCCATGGTTTTGAGACTTGTCAGCCTCCACAACTGTATGAACCATTTCCTTGAAATAAATTTAAAAATTATATATATTGTTGAGTGCCTCAAGTATGTTCCTACCCATAGCAACCCTGTGTACAGTTTCCCAAGAGCGGCTGGAGAGGTTGCACCACCGACATTGTGGTTCAAATCCATTTTACAGTATAGCATAGATAGATAGATAGATAGATAGATAGATAGATAGATAGATAGATAGATAGATAGATAGGTGGTGGTAACTCTGGTAGTGTAGTTGTTATGAGTAGGGCTGCTAACCTCTAGGTCAGCAGTTCGAAACTACCAGTGGTTCCATGGGAGAAAGATGAAGCTTTCTGCTCCTGTAAAGATTTACAGCCTCAGAAACCCTATGCATGGTTGTTACGAGTTGGAACCAACTCCACGGCACACCACGACCACCATATATATATATGGCGCTCTGGTAGCATAGCAGTTAGGAGTTGGGCTGCGAACTTCAAAGTCAGCAGTTTGAAACTACCAGCTGTTTTGCAGGAGAAAGATGAGGATTTCTGCTCCAGTAAAGATTTACAGCTTCGAAAACCCTGTACATGGTCACTATGAGTCAGAACCGACTCCACAGCACATAATCAATCAAAGATCAA
>NW_006408963.1:0-2427 GCF_000296735.1 Chrysochloris asiatica
TGTTAAAATGAATAATTTACTGACTCCAAGGTATCTTTTGTCTAATAGGATAATAGAGATGTTATCTCACATACTTTAGTTATTGACAACTAAGGAGGATTTAGTGCATGTGTATATTTTCCAGAAAAATTCATTCCATTTCATTTATAAGCAGGTTAATTCCTATTTTCTCCTAATGAGCAACATATAGGTTTCCTGCAAGCTAAATAGAACCATAAAAGATTTTCAAACAAGAATGACAATTTGGCACAAAAGAGCAAATAGCTCAGTTCTGCTAGAAGATGCCAGTTCTATACGGTATAAAACTGACCCTTTACACCATTATTTACTGCAGTTAACTAGCACGAGACTAATGGTTTGACATTCACCTTTACTTCAGTGTGCATATTTCCAGGATGGATGGAGGGATGTTTACAGTAAGAAATCCCTTGCTATACAGTGGGTTCTGACTCATCAGAAGCGTAGAGGACAGGGGAGGGTTTCCAAGGCTGTCCTGTAGAGTTGCTGTGATTCAGAATCAACTCGATAGCAGTGAGTTTGTTTTTCTGGCTTAGTTTTCATGAAAGCAGACTGCACATTTTCCCCCCAAAGAGAGGACGGTGGTGTCGAACCACAGACCTGTCATTTATTACCCAAGCGCCTCACCACTGTACCACTGGGGTTCCTTATAGTAAGAAAACTCAACTGTTATTTAAAAGGAGGAAGAGAAACTTCCGGTTCTGGTGGCAGCTTAGGCAGCATCAGGTAGGACAGACTCTGTGGGGGAGGGACTAAAACCCAGAGAAGCTGCTTTCACAGAACAGCACCAGAGCTCTGGATCTAGCATAAGGTGCAGGGTGTCAGTGTCCCCGCACACATCAGTGAAAAAAATCACGGTATAAAGGAAAATACTGCGACTTAGGAATCGCTCTAGATACGGGACTCCCTCTGTGGCCACCCCACCTGGGCAGAGTTCAGAGGGCAGGCTACAGCTGGACTGGCACAGGGAACCAACACTAAAAGTGGTACAGTGATATTTGCAAAAGAGGGTACGGGGGATTCTACACATTTTTTTCCTCCTCTTCAATGTTGTGCCTTCTTTGCCCAGCCTGGACGCTTTTAGGCAGTTGGGTGCGCAGCCTCCCCACCCCCCAAAAAAAAAATCCAGGGTTGAGGCCAAAGATTTCCCAGGGCACAGAGAGAAAGAGCCTTATCGGACCCAAGGGCAAATCCTTTGGCGGCTGATTATAACATCAGGCTCTGGGTCGCAGCCCTAAAATTAACTTGTGCGGGACCCTTTACTCTGGCATATCCAGCAAGAAAAAAAGCAGGCCTGTCAGGCCTGACAGACAAACCATATGAACAATCTGTAAAACCCCAACATAAAAGGTCGCAACTATCTTGAGAATTACACTGTGCACACGAAGATACCTAACTGACCTTCAGAGACAAAAACAGTAGACAATCTTTCTCCCATTAACTTCTCAATATCTATCTATGCACCTCTACGGTGGTGACTACAGGAGGGGCCTGAGCAAGCGGACAACCCCACCCACTGCCTGTGTATAAAAGCAACTGGCCTGTTGGACACAGTTTTATTTTCGTTTCAAAGTGGTTTTTGTCTCTGCTTTTATATTGCTTCTGGTTTTGGTCCTTTTGATGACACACTTTTCCTGAAGGTGGGAGCTTTTTCTCCCTATGTTACCCAAGAAGAGACAGCAGTTATGTCCATATAGCCAACCTACAATTGTCTATCTAGCAAAACTGTCAATCAAATACCATAATGCAATCAAAACATTCCAGGATAAACAGAAGCTAAGAGATTTTTTCAAAGCCAATACACCACTTTGGCTTGAAAACCAATAAGAACAGACAACAACCAGAGATTGACAGCCGTGGCAACACCACCTGAAACTCAGACGACAGACAGCAGAGTCCAGAAGAGAACAAAACTGCAACAATAAAGTCAAAGGAGCTGGGAGGGCAACCGAAGATCAAAATAATATCAATGTCAAAGAAGGTAATATGTAGGAACAGAGATACAGGTGATGAGGAGGTCAGGTAGATTACAGGATACAATAGATTCTCTTAAATGGAGAGAAAAGTTAGTAGACTATAAGGTAACCCCACAGAAAGTTAATACTTCACAACTTGTCATGAAAATTAACTTCCAAGCAGAACAAGCAAACATGAAAACTAAGAGGAAACCGACACACACACAAAAAAAAGCGCCAAAAGCACAAACTCAGCACAAGAAGGCATGCGGAAGAAAGGAACAAATAGCACTACCAAAAATTAACTTAATGGCAGCAATTAATTAATACCTAAGCGTAGTGGTTACGAATCGGGCTGTGAACCTTAAGGTCAGTGGTTCGAAACTACCAGCCGCTCCGCGGGAGAAAGATGAGGCTTTCTACTCCCGTAAGGATTTACACCCTCGGAAACCCT
>NW_006408963.1:3399-8661 GCF_000296735.1 Chrysochloris asiatica
AGAGCAGAAATAAATGAGATGGAAAACAGAAAAACTATAGAAAGAATCAACAGGACAAGAAGCTAGTTCTTTGAAATAAAATTGACAAACCATTGGAAAAACTAACAAAAGAAAAGAGGAAGAAGACACAAATAACACGCATTAGAAACCACATGGGCAATGTCACAATGGAACCAAATGAAATCAAAAGGATAATAACAGAATTCTATGAAGAGTTGTACTCCAACAAATTTGAAAACTTAGAAGAGATGAATGCATTTTTAGAAAAACGCGACCTACCTAAATTTACAGAGAATGAAGTAGAAAATCTGAACAGACCCATAATGAAAGAAGAAATTGATCAGGTCATCCAAAAAATCACAATCAAAAGAAGTCCAGGCCCAGATGGCTTCACTGGTGAGTTCTACCAAACATTCAGGGAAGAGCTGGCACCAATTCTACTCAAATTATTCCAGAACATAGAAGAGGATAGAAAACCTCCTAATACTTTTTATGAAGCCACCATAACCCTCATCCCCAAACCAAGGAAGGACATCACTAAGAAAGAAAATTATAGACCAATATTCCTCATGACACAAAATAGACACAAAAATTCTCAACAAAATCCTAGCCAACAGAATCCAACAGCACTTAAAAAAAATAATACATCATGACCAAGTGGGTTTCATAAAAGGAATGCAAGGATGCTTCAACATTAGAAAAACAATCAATGTAATCCAACACATAAATAAGAAAAAGGAAAATTGATGCAGAAAAGACATTTGACAAAATCCAACATCCCTTCCTGATAAAAACACTCAACAAATTAGGAATTGAAGGGAAATTCCTCAACATAATCACGAGTATATATACAAAGCCAGCAACCTGTATCACTCTCAATGGAGAGAAACTGAAAGCCTTCCCTCTGCGAACGGGAACCAGACAAGGATGTCCTTTGTCACCACTCCTATTCAGTATTGTTTTGGAAGTCTTAGCCAGAGCTATACGGCAAGATAGAAATGAAAGGCATCCAAATTGGCAAAGAGCAAATAAAACTCTATTTGCAGACTATATGTTCCTATACATAGAAAACCCCAAAGACTCAGTTAAAAAGCTACTAGGTATCATTGGAAGATTCAGCAAAGTGGCAGGTCATAAGATCAACACACAAAGATCAATTGGATTCCTCTACAGTAACAATGACAGCGCTGAAAAGGACATTAGGAAAGCAATACCATTTACAATAGCTGCTTAAAGGATGAAAATATCTAGGAATAAATGTAACCAGAGAAAAAAAGGACCTATACAAAGAAGATGATAAAACACTACTACAAGAATCCAAAGGACTTAGAAAAGTGGAAGAACATACCATGTTCCTGGATAGGAAGCCTCAACATCATGAAAATGTCGATACTACCCAAAGTAATTTACACATAAAATGCAATCCCAATCCAGATTTCAGTGACATTCTTCAAAGATATGGAAAAGACAATAACAAATTTTATATGGAAAAGAAAGAGACCCAGGATAAGCAAAGCACTGTTTAAGAAAAAGAACAAGGTTGGAGGACTCTCACGCCCCAATTTCCAATTTACTACATGGCTATAGTGGTCAAAACAGCCTGGTACTGGTACAATGAAAGATACACTGATCAATGGAACAAAATCAATAATCTACATACACCCATCCACATACAGCCAACTGATTTTCCACAAAGTACCTAGGTATATTGCGTGGAGAGGAGATAGTCTCTTTCTTTAACAGATGGTGCTGGCAGAACTGAAAAGCGATATGCAAAATACTGAAATAAAACCTTTACCTCATGCCCTATACAAAAACCAGCTCAGCATGGAATAAAGTTCTAAATGTGAATCCCAAAATTATGAAGGTCGTCAATGAAAAAATAGGGACTAATGTGAGGGCTCTGATTCAGGGAATACACTACCAAACATTTTGAAAATTACACAAACAAAAGTACACAAAATAGACGATTGGGACATAGAAACTAAAAACATATGTGCGTCAAAAGACTTCACCAGAAGAGTAAAAAGGGAACCCACACAATGGGAAAATTTTTTTTGCAATGACACATCAGACAAGGGACTCATTTCTAAAATATACAGGAAACTACAACACCTTTACAAGAAAAAGACAAATAACCCAATTAAAAAATGGGCACAGGACATGAACAGACACTTCAACAAGGAGGAGATCCAGGCAGCCAACAAATATATGAAGAAACATTCACGCTCACTAGCCATTAGAGAGATGCAAATCAAAACAACAGTAAGATATCATCTCACACCAGAAATAACAGAAAAATCTAAAAAGTAGAGGACAATAAATGCTTGCGAGGATGCGGAGAGCCTGGAACCCTCTTACATTGTTGGTGAGATTGCAAAATGGTCCAACCACTCTGGAAAGCAATAAGGCGCTTCCTCAGAATGTTGGAAGTAGGAATACCGTATGATCCAGCAATTCCTCTATTAGATATTTACCCACAAGAAATACGAGCCATAACACACCAATGTTCACAGCAGCACTATTTACAATAGCAATAAGATGGAGACAGCCTAAGTGCCCATCAACTGAAGAATGGATAAACAAACTGTGGTACATACACACAATGAAATCCTATGCTACCCTAAAGAACAACAAGGAAGCTGCAAGCCAACGCATAACATGGGTGGACCTTGAAGACATTATGTTGAGTGAAATTCGTCAGTCACAAAAGGAGAAATACTGCATAGAACCATTATTGTAAAAGACTAAGAAAAAGAACCCACACTAAGAGGGGGAATAGGGGAGGGGAGACAATACACTACAAGGGGGAAGGGAATGGAAGAACAAGGTTGATGGGAGAACAGTTAGGAAGGTTCGCATGGACTAAGTGGGAGAGAGGTAAACGATGAGGTATGTACAACCTTGGAAGAACAGGGCTCTGGGATACAGGGATTGAGGCATGGTTTGAAGGGGTAGATGAGGAGAATAATGTTAAGATGTTTGGCTGTCTTTTGAATCTTGGTTTCCCGTGCCTACCATTGTAAAATAGGCACTTGAGTAGGGGGAGAAAGGAATAGTCAGAAACATCACTACAGAAAGCTTATAAGTCCGTCTTCAGCCTATGTCTAATTGGAATACCTTAAAGGGGGCTAGAAGTTGCCCAGTGAAAGAGGCTTCCTGTGGAGCCTTTACATTGCATAAGACCATAGGTGGCATCCAGAACCCCATGCAGAATCGTCTGAGGTAGGAACTTTCCACTGGAAAGGATGAGTAGACCAGCCTGGAGCGTCCAGAAGAACAGATGATATTTCGTGAAAGAAAGACCGACAGGAAAAAGCTGAAACAATAACAGTAGTCTGAATGACTACTACAAGAACAAGTAAGCTGTTCATCCGGGACCCATCAAGGCAAGTGGTCGGGACCCCTCAGAGCAAACCCCCTTCCAAAACTGAGACTCAAGGGGAATACATGAGCAGGTAGGTGGTATGATATGGCTGGTGACCACATTGGTCACCAATAAGGGGAAGAGGGGGAAAAAACAGCAATGAAGTTGCGAGCTAAGCCCGACCACAGTCAATAGACCCCTGTGAACCTGGGTGGAGACCTGGATGGTCAGAAGTACAGCAAGACCCGGGTACTCCTTGGCCCAGAGGCAGTGACATGGCCACAGAGGACTAGAGCGGAGAGTAAAGCATCCAGCTGATATGAAGTGAGGGGAGATGCACAAGAACACCCATACTTGCAGATGGTACCCACTTTACCTGGCTTCGATGGCTGGATGATCAGAACTCGACTAGAAGAAGAAAGAAGAGGGGGAAAAAAAAGAATAACCTGTTACAATTTGATGAATATTACCTGTACTTATGGATGTAGTAGCTCTAAAAATGGAACAAATCTTTACAGCGAGGATCACTCCCAACCCCTTGGTACACAAGGTTGACAGGGATGGGCAACTTAGACATTGGTTTCCTAAAATGGGAAGGCCTATAAAGACAAGAAGTGACTGGCTCACAAGCTTTCAAGAGGGAGCCTACTTCCAGATAAGGGGAAGAGGGGGAAAAAAACAGCAATGAAGTTGCAAGCTAAGCCCAACCACATTCAATAGACCCCTGTGAACCGGGTGGCGACCTGGATGGCCAGCAGTACGGCAAGACCCAGGGACTCTTTGGCCCAGAGGCAGTGACATGGCCACAGAGGTGACCTGTACATCATGGGTGACGCTGCTGGTATTTAAACACCAGTGGCATAGCTTTCAGAATCATAGCAACACACAAGCCACCACAGTATGACAATCTGACAGATGAGTGGTGGCAACAATAAAGGAAAGAAAAGGGGGGAGGGAGAATAACTTGCTACAATTTGATGAATTTTACCTGTACTTACGGATGTAGTAGCTCAAAAAAAGGAACAAACTTTTACAGTAAGGATCACTCCCACCCCATCAGTAAACAGGGTTGACAGGGATGGGCAACTTAGACATTGGCTATCCAAAATGGGGGTGGGAGAGCTATAAGGGCAAGAAGTGACTGGCTTACAAGCTTTCAAGAGGGAGCCTAGTTCCAGATGGGGCAGGGGTAGGTAGAACCTCAACTGAATGATTCCCAATCTATTGGGACTGGGCTGGCGAAAGGAAATGGGGATACGACTCTTGTGGTACAATAATGAATAATTGCGATTAGGACTGACTGTGAGGGTAGGAAATATAGAGGTAGATGTTTTTTTGACAAAAGGAGGGGAGTGATTTATTTTGCAGCCCAGGAGCAGAGGGTCCCGGGACCATCAAGTGAGAAGAGCGAAGAGCGGGACCCGACCCAGAGAGGCAGAGACGCCAGGGGTGGAGACAGAGAAGATGACGTGGACAGATAGATGGAGCGGCTGGGGACACTGAACACAAGGAGGGAGAGGGGCTGTGTGCTAATGGTCAGGTGCAGGCCTGTGGGGTGTACCCTTTGATTATTTGAAGATGCATGGAGGGGATTGTAATCATTGCAATGAAAAGAAATACATTAGGATAAATGTAAAACTGATATTCTTCCATGTAAACCTCACAATAAAAACTTATTAAGAAAGTATCTTTACTGACTGCTAAGAAATAGAACCCAATTCTTTGAAAGAATTTAGTAGGTTAGAAAAGAAATCAAGCCAAATATGTTTCCCTAGAGACTCCAACAGACAGATTTTTTCTCCAGGAATGAGCTGGTGTGATGCTGTAGGATAAGCTCTGGCTGCCAACTGCAAGACTGGCAATTCAAACCCACCAGTCGCTCTTCAGAAACCCTA
>NW_006408963.1:10051-16528 GCF_000296735.1 Chrysochloris asiatica
TGTACAGGGTTTCCAAGGGTGTAAATCTTTACGGGAGTAGAAAGCCTCATCTTTCTCCCACGGAGCGGCTGGTAGTTTCGAACTGCTGACCTTAAGGTTTGCAACCCGATTTGTAACCACTACGCTACCAGAGCTCCTTATCCATATAGAAGAGCTAAAAACTGCCCATGACTTATTTTTCCGATCTCTATCCGCAAATATAGTTCACGTAGCTAATATCTGACGTAGTCATGAAAAGTTAGAATTATTTGGATCTAGATTATACATAGGTCACTAGTTAGTAAAGTAATCTTTGGTGGTGGTGGTGGTTATGTGCCGTGGAGTTAGTTCCGACTTATAGCGACCCTGTGCAAGGTTTCCGAAGCTGTAAAGCTTTACAGGAGCAGAAAGCCTCATCTTTCTCCTACGGAACCGCTGGTAGTTTCAAACTGATAACCCTGAGGTTCGCAGCCCGATTCGTAACCACTACGCTACCAGAGCTCCTTAAAATGATCTTTAGTTCTCCGACATACAATTTGTTGTTGGTGTTAAGCGATGATAAGTTGGTTCCGACCCTGTATAGGGTTGCCGTGGAGCAGCTGGTGAGCTTTAACCACTTACCTTGCGGTTCAAACTTATTTTGCAGTCCAGTACATAAAGCCACAGTGCCACACCAGGACTCCACCAATTTATTAATGCAAAAATCAAAGTAGAACACTATCTTAAAGGTTTGCAATTTACGCTGTGTACTCATAACGACTCTGTATAGGGTTTTCGAGGCTGTAAATCTATATGGGAGCAGAAAGCTTCATCTGTCTCCGTGGAATATCTGGTAGTTTCGAACTGCTGACCTTGTGGTTTTAAGCCAGACTCATACCTACTACATTACCAGAGCTCCTTCATGCATATGTAAGAAAGAGGTATCATTCTCAACACTGTTTGTACCATTCTCAGTTGTCAAATCAACAATTATAAAACTATAGTAAGGAAATCTATGAAGATTGAATCACAGTAAATACTCCCTGGTGTGGGGCTGTAGGATAAGTGGACTGGTGACTGCAAGGTTAGCAGTTCAAAGTGGTTACTCAATCTGAGAAACCCTGTATGAGGTCACTAAGTGGGAACCGACTCAACAGCACACAACATGCAAACTCCTACATCTGAGAACAAACAATTAAGTAAGAGTCTTGGAGCCCACCCACTAAATTCCCCAATTATGCAAGTTCTCTAATTCAAATAATTTTCATGAAATGCCAACATCTCAAAAACTTACCTCCAAATCTTTCCATAAGACAGTGCACTTCATCCCTGTGAAGAAATCACAGGAATAAGTTTCAGTGTAGGACACACACAAAAATGGCCTGCTGGCTACATGATCTCAAGGTGACTCTCCTTCAAGCACTTGACGCGATGGGCAGACATTCCTTTGGAACACCTTACCCTGACTCTTCCTCCACTTCTCCTGCAGATGCCACTTTTCTCCTAGGATTATCCGGTACTAGGGTGTCTCCTAGTAGACAAGAATAACAAAGGCCACACATTTTAAAGTTAGGTAAGATTGTTTTTAATGGAGATTATCTTCCGTTTGTAGGCTTTCAGACTTCTTATCAGTGCCAGATTTTAAAGTCAACGAGAAATAGCAAAGTGCGCCCATGTGCCAAGATGTTAGAGACGTCGTACCTTCCTGGCCACCCTCCTGGGCATTGCTCAGATTGGTGTCCTCTTCTGTTACCGTGTCTTGCACAGCGACCACTCCTCCCTCGTCTCACAGGTCTCCTTCCGGTGGATGCCATAATTGGATTCTGTTTGCAGACTTAAAGAACTTAAAGGCTCAAAGTCCAAGCACGCAGTTGAAACACAGAGGTGACGATTTCAGACTCTGCAGAAGTGTCGCCTTGGTGACAGGACATGCTTTGCAGTCTCCTCCTTTCTGCTGTAGGACCAGGAGAAGAGAAAGGGGACAGTGACAATGTCAACCCTGAGTCCACACTGGAACTTGTGAGTATCCGGCATGCCCCAGCCACGGCCTGGCTGGCAAACTGGGCAGATCCCAGTCACAGAGTGACAAAGGGCCAAGATGTTGGGAGGCTGCCCCTGAGCAGGCCAGACAGAAGTCTGCAGGGACACTAACATGAAGTACAGTCTGTGGTCACTTGGCCTTGAACAGTAAAGGTCCACCCAGGCCCACACAACATCTCCCGGGGACGACACAGGAGACCTCGCGGCCATGGTGTTTGAGGGTATAGCTTCCTTTGCTGCTCCACTTCCTGTCCTTCCAGCCTCAGGCTCCTTGCCCACCCTGGGCCCTGCACCTCCGCCTCAGCCCCTGGTTCTGCCCCTTGTTCCATACCTTCCAGGTCCTCCTCCATCCTAGGCCCCAGGCCCTCAGGGAAGCCTGCCTGGCCACGCTGCCCATCCAGGGTCCGCATCACCCACAGGAAAGTGTTTGACAACCGGAAGGGTCTTCGCTGGACACATGCCCCTCCTCCATTGGAAGCTACTAAACCCTGCGACCATCCTCGGACAACAACTAAGACTCAGCCGCCCACAAGACGCCCGCCCCTCACGGGAGTCACGGGACTCCGATGTTTCTGTTAGCCTAGCGCGGCAGAGGGGCGGAGCAAACTAGCATAGCAATACGGGCGCAGCGCTGATTGGGCAGCTCTGTGCGCATGCTTTTGGTGGCCTCAAAGAGTTCCACTCCCTGGGAGGTACTGTGTTCCAGGCGGCTCAGAAGTCCTTGCCCATCTGTTTGCTCTTTTCGTTTCTTTTTTGTAAATTGAAAATCACCACCTAATTTATGAGACAACCACCTCGATGATGAAGGTGCCCTGACTGTGTAGTGGCTACGCGTTGATCTGCTAACAGCTAACTCGCTGTTGGAATCCACCAAATGCCCCGCGGGAGAAAGATGAGTCATTCTACTCCAGTCAAGATGGACAGCCTGGGACACACTGTTCAGGGTCGCTGAGTCGGAACAGACTCGTAGCCACCTACACTCCCACCTGACTTATGAAGTAGAATTTAACTCCTTCCTTTCAATCCCACACAATTCCTTTCAATCTCACAGTGAGAGGTTTCACGTGAAACCAACTCACCCACAATTTTCCACCCCATTCCAACACCTAGGGCAGAGTAGAACTGCTTTATAGGGTTGTAGGGGTTCCTGGAGGGTTATAGGGTTGCCTCCTGCTGACGGGTTTGAATCTACCCTTTAGGTTACTAATCCATCACATGTGCACTGCTCCCAGGAAATCTTTTCATGTGCTTACTGGCCACTGGTGGTGTGCTGTGGGTTAATGCGCCAGACTGCAAAGCTGTTTGAACTGCAAGGTCGGCAGTTCAAGCTCACCAACTGCTTCTCAGAAACCCTATACGGGGTCGATATGGGTCGGAACCGATTCGACGGCACTTCACAACAACAACAAGTGGCCACTTGTGTATCTTCTGTCGAGAAACACCTATTTAAGTCCTTTCCCATTTTTATTGAAGTATTTGTCTTTTGGAGTACACTGCCTCTGTATGACAAGCATTGGACTGCGAACCATAAGTTCGACAGTTCGAGCCCACCAGCTGCTGCACAAGAGAAAGATGATGGTTTCTTCACCCACAGATTCACAGCCTCAGAAATCCTACACAGGGTCAGTATGAACTGGAACCAACTCAACAGCAGTTGTTGTTGTTAAGTGCTGTGGTGTCGATCCCGACCCATAGGGTCCCTGTATAGGGTTTCCAAGGAGTGGCTGGTGAGCTTGAACCACCGACCTTGCAGTTCAAACGGCTTTGCAGTCTGGCGCATTAACCCACAGCAATAACAAATTTTAATTTTATCTTGGAATTGTTAAAATTTCATTATGCTGATATTTTCAGGATGCTGGTGTCCTGGTATGGTGCTGTAAGACAGGCACTGAACAGCTAACCTCAAGGCCGATGGTTCAAACCCACCAGGCACTCCTCAGAAACCCTGTACAGGGTCACTATGAGTCACAATCAACTCCATGGCACTCAATGACAACAACAGATACTCTGTGGATACCATTGCAAAGAATGGATATGTCAAAACACTTAATTGCACTCAAGAGGAACCTGTATATAGACCAAGAGGCAATCATTCGAGCAGAGAAAGGGGGCACTAAAAGGTTTCACATCAGAAAAGATGGATGTTAGGGCTGTATTCTTTCACCACACCTATTCAATCGGTATGCTGAGCAAATGATTAGTGAAGCTTGATTATGTGAAGAAGAACATGACTTCAGGATTGGAGGAAGACTCACTAACAAACTGCGATATGCAGATGACACAACCTTGCTTGCTATAAGAGAAGAGGACTTGAAGCACTTACTGATGAAGAGCAAAGATTTTAGTATGAATGACATCTCAAGGTAAAGAAAACAAAAATCCTCATAACTAGATAAAAAAAATAACATCATGACATACAGAGAGGAGATCGGAGTTATCAAAGATTCCATTGTACTTGGATACACAATTGACGATCACCGAAGCAGCAGTCAAGAAGTCATACAAAGATATCCACAAGAAATATGAGCCAGAACACGAGTACATATATGCACACCAATGTTCACAGCAGCGCTACTCACAATAGCAAAAAGATGGAGACAGCCTAAGTGCCCATCAATGGAAGAATGGATAAACAAACTGTGGTACATGCACACAATGGAATGTTATGCTACCTTGAAGAACAACAAGGAAGCTGCAAGCCACCGCATAACATAATGAGGACATTATGCTGAGTGAAAAGTGTCACAAAAGGAGAAATACTGCATAGGACCATTATTGTAAAAGAACCCACCCAAAAGGGAGGGGGAAAAAATCTAAAAATATAAATGCTGATCACAGGTATGTATGGGATGACATGGGGAGGGGAAGGAAAAGCACAGGGTAGGGAATAGACACAGGAGAGCCTTGAGGCGGGGGGGGGGGGCGGGGGTGGGGAGGGGAAAGCTGGCAATACACAAGAAGGGAGAGAAGAAAAAGAAGAACAAGGCAGACAACAGAACAGTTGGGCAGGTTCCCATGGGCTAGGTGAGACCGAGCTAAATGACGAGGTATGCACAACCCTGGAATAACAGGGCTTCAGGATACAGGGATAGAGGCATGGCTTGAAAGGGGAAAGAGAGGGGAATAACGTTAGGATGCTTGGCTGTCTTTTGAGTCTTGGTCTCCCTTGCCTACCATTGTGAAACAAACATTTGGGCAGGGAAGGGAACAGCCAGAGCATAACAAAAGAAAACATGTGGGCCTGGATCCAGCCTATAACTAACTGGAATACCTTGGGATGGGGCAGGACACTGCCCAGACCCAAAATGGTGGGGGGACTATGATGGCATGGACAGATGGAGTGGCTGGGGACACAGGACTCAAGGAGGGAGAGGAGCTGTTTGCTGACAGCTGGGGGAGGGGGGCAGGCCTGTGGGGTGTATCCTTTGGTTATTTGATGAGGCACGGAGGGGATTTTAATCACTGCAATGAAATGAAATACGATAGGATAAATGTGAAACTGAAGTGGGACAGAGGCAAATAATGATGTATGCAAAACCTTGGAACAACAGGGTTCTGGGATACAGAGATTGAGACATGGTTTGAATGGGGAAAGGGGGGGAAATAATGTTAAGATGCTTGGCTGTCTGTTGAATCTTGGTTCCCCTGGCATACCTCTATAAAATAGACACTGGAGGGGGAAGAAAGGAATAGCCAGAAATACCACCATGGAAAGCTTGCATGACCATCTTCTGCCTATAACTGATTGGAATACCTAAAAGGGGGATACAACGTGCCCAGCGAAGCAGGCTTCTTGCGGAGTCTCTGCATGACACAAGACCATAGATGGAATCCTGAACAGCATCCAGAATCTTCTGAGGGGAAAGGTCCACTTGAAAGGACAAGCAGACCAGCCTGGAGTGGCCAGAAGAACAAAGACACATCCTGAAAGAAAGACTGACAAGATAAATACAAAACAATATAGGCAGGCGGACTGACTACTACAAGAACAAACAAGTGGCTCGCCCAGGAGACATCGAGGCAAGTGGTCGTGCCCCCACTCAAGGCAAACCCCCTTCTAAGACTAAAGCTCAATAGGAATGCATGCTCTGATTGATGGCCACATTAGTCACCGATAAGGGAAAAACAGAAATGAAGATGCGAGCTAAGCCCTACAATGCTCAATAGACTCCTGTGAACCCGATGGAGACCTGGTTGGCCAGCAGTGTGCCAAGTCCAGGGGACTCTTGGACCCAGAGTCAGCGACATAGCCACAGAGGACTAGAGTGGAGAGTGAAGCATCCAGCTGATAAGAAGAGACGGCACATGCATAAGTACACTCACACACTTGCAGACAATACCCACTTGACCTGACCTCAATGGCTGGATGATCAGAGTCCAAACAGAAGAAGAAAGAGGGAAAAATTTGATGAACTTTACCTACACCTATGGAAGCAATAGCTCAAAAAAGTGAGCAAATCTTCACAGCAAGGATCATTC
>NW_006408963.1:17127-18976 GCF_000296735.1 Chrysochloris asiatica
AATTGAGTAAACAGAAATCATTAGGTGTTTGGTAGTTAGGGAAGTTCTTGAGCTATGTGGAAGTTGCGTAATACTGGAGTAAGGAAACTCCTGTAGCAGCTCATGTTATTGATGTGGAGTTGAAGGATGCCTAGATTAATGATGAAGGACATCGTTTATAAAACACAGGTAGAATAGTCATATCATATTAACTGATTGGGTTGAGAGAGTGTAAAACAATGAGGCATGTCTTCTAATATTGAACTTGAATTAATGACTGAATCATGACAAGAAGTATAGCAGTAGGTGGAAATCTAGAGGGAAATGAGTTAAGTAATGAATCATTTATTTAGCTAATTAAAGAAATGGGTTAATTACAAAAAACAAAAAAGTTTACCTTTACAGTTGTGACATTCACAATTATGAAAACAATTACTCACTATTGAATCAAATTAATCCTGTCTCCTTCCACCAGACACATCTAGACAAGATGAAAATCATTCAGTGGGGATTCTACCTTTCCCTGCACACTCTGAAACTAAACTCCCTCTTGAAAACTTGTAAATCAGTCATTTCGTGCCTTTATAGCACTCCTCCCCCCCCCCCCTGCA
This sequence comes from Chrysochloris asiatica, assembly GCF_000296735.1. NCBI lineage: Eukaryota > Metazoa > Chordata > Mammalia > Afrosoricida > Chrysochloridae > Chrysochloris > Chrysochloris asiatica. Next base: position 17,718 of record NW_006408963.1, read on the forward strand.
TTTTAGATAGCCAATGTCTAAGTTGCCTGTCCCTATCAACCCTACATACAGAGGGGATGGGAAGAACATACTCTTTTCATTGCTCTAGTTCTATAGTTTGTTTTAGAATTAGAAGTTTGACTCTTCCAACATGGTTGCTCTTTCTCATAATTGTTTTGGCAATTTGGGGTCCCTTGTAATTCCCCCCCCCCCACAAAATAAAAATGGATATTGGGAATGTGATAGGTATTGTCTGGACTCTGCAGCTGTCTCTGCGGAATACTGCCATCTTAACAACATTCAGTGTATTTTCCATGAATATGGAATGCGTTTGCATTTATTAGCACTTCTATTTCTTTCTGCAATGTTGTGGCTGAACTGATTCCTAAGCATTTTACTCTTTTTGGTATTTTTGTAAATTAAAGTGTTTTCAAATTTTTCTTTCAAATTGCTCGTTAATGATATATAAAAAGATAAATGAGTTTGCATGTTGATCTCATATCTTAAATTTTTTTTCTGAATCTCTCCATTCACTGGGTACATTCCAGTACCCAGTGAATGGAATGGCCTGTATTAATTCCCAAGTAACACTAAATGTCTGGGTTGCCAAATAGCAAAAGAACTGAGACATTGGTGATTTAAAAAAATAACAATAAATTTTCTTAATTCTCCAAATTTGGGGTGGGGGAGGATGAGCTGGACAGTTCCAGTGCCCTGCCTGGTGCTCACTGGAGTCCTTTATGCTGCCACCTGCAGTGGTTGCTTGGTGATCTTTATGGTTTTTGTTGTTGTTAAGTGCTGTCAAGTCGGTTATAATTCATAGGAACAGGGTTTCCGAGTCTTTTTAAATCTTTGCAAGAGTAGAAAACCTCATCTTTCTCCCTTAGAGCGATTGGCAAACTAGAACCGTGGATCTTGTGGTTTGCAGCCTAGTGTTTATAGTATGAAGCATCAACTGCATATTTTTAAGAATCCTGGTGTGGTGCTGTTGGTTAATGTGCTGGACTGCAAGGTCGGTTGGAACCACAAGGTCGGTGGTCCAAGCTCACCAGCCGCTCCTTGGAAACCCTATGTAGGGTCTCTATGAGTTGGAACAGACTTAACAACAACTATTTACTCCATAACACTTAACTGTGCTCATGAGGAACCTCTACATAGTCGTTCACACAGAATAAGGGGACACCGAATGGTTTAAAATCAGGAATGGTGTGCATCAGGGTTCTATTCTTTCATCATATTGATTCAATCTGTAAGATGAGCAAATAAACTGAGAAGCTGGG
>NW_006408963.1:21001-39411 GCF_000296735.1 Chrysochloris asiatica
AGAAATAAAACGACATATTGCATTAGGCACAAGTCCCTTTGTAAAAATGTTGAAGCGCAAAGATGTCAGCTTGAGGACTGAGGTGCGCCTGACCCAAGCCACGGTATTTTCAATAACCTCATATGCTTGTAAAAGTTGAACAGTGAATGAGGAAGACCATAGAATTGATGCATTTGAATTATGGTGTTGGAGGAGAATATTAAAAGCAACATGGACTTCCAGGAGAACAAACCAATCTGTGTTGGAGGAAGTACAGCCAGAATGCTCCTGGGAAGCCATTATGGCAAGACTTCGTCTCTCATAATTCAGACATGCTATCATGTTTGGAATAAAGTGGAGATTCAGCGGAAAAGGAGACTGGGATGGATTGGCACAGTGGCAGTAACAATGGGCTCAAGCATAGCAACAACTGTAAAGATAGCGCAGGACCCGACAGCATTCCGTTCACTATGAGTCGGAACCTACTCAAGGGCACCTAACAACAACGATTTATTCTAGAATACCAAATTACGGTGCTTCTAATTTTTATAAGTCAATAAAACAGACTTCCTGTAAGTTATTTTATTCAAATAATCACTGTAACTTAATGAATATATAAAAGATAACTACACATAAAATGGATGCATTGTTCTTTATTTGTTTTTTCTCAAGTTGTGCTTTCTAACTTTTGAGACTGGTACAGATACACTAAGACCAGAACCTAAAATTAAATGAGTTACAGTGCTGTGGGGGAGGAAAGTCAACAATATTAATAAAGGGCTGAGAGCTCTAGGCGTGAACTTTGTTCGAAACTGCTGCCACTCATAACGGTTCAGGCTTTATCAGAAATATTTGCCGTTAATCAGAAAGGGAGTTTTCGCTTAACAAACTAGGTAATCATTAAGAGGATGCAGTCATTTAAACTAGAATATTCGAACTACTGCAAAGTAGTTCATCATAGCTAACGGAAGACCAGTTTCAGGCTATTTAGATTCAAGTTCATTCTTCAAAGAGACATCAAATTAACAGGGCCCAAAGAGAATTTTGAAAAGCACCATCTCTTGCTTCTCCTGTTGTATAAAAGAAGAAGTGAGACATTTGTTTAATATTTTGACAACTGTTTTATATATTTGCACAAATAAGCTACTTCAATGTTGACATGAAGTTTTAGATTTCAAATGTAGATAAATACTACTCACAGTGTCCATTGAAAGTTTTCTTTGCAGAGAAACCAGTTCCTCGGTAAATTCATTTCGCACATCAGCAAAACCAGTTGCACAGTTTTTCTCGATGTCCTTAATGTCCTAAAACAGAAAGTCCTTGTTTTGTCAGAAACCACCACTTTTCATGCCTTGTAAATTTTAAATTATGAAGTATTGAATTTTCAAACGCTGCTCATTCTTTCTTTATTCCACATAAAAATACTCTAACACATGAAGACCAATACACCACCCACTAGTCGAATAAAACAATATCAGATGGAGGACAATACTATTGTAGAGACTAAGAATAATGAACTGAAAACAACGGCTATGTGAGCTATCTACATCAAGGTGGAGTGAATAGAAAGACCGAAATCACCCCTCAATAAATAGCATAAAGCATGTATAACAGGTGTTGCAACACAACCTGCTCTATCTACAAGAGGGCTTCAAAAAGTTCCATTTCCCTACTATCTTTTTGAAGGCCCTTGAAAGCTAGTGGTTTCTGATGGAGTCAGCACAAGACTCAGATTTCCTCAGGTAGCGAAGGAGGAGTCCCAAGTCTTGTAGGAGAAGAGCACCAGCATGGAGGTGCGTGGTGAACTGAGTCAGAGAAAGCAGTCCATCTGGAGAGGAGGGAGCAAAGAAAGGATGCAGGAAACGACCCTTAAAAGGTGGTGGTGGGGTGGTCATCTTATCTGGGGGCTTGAGAATCTTGGATTTGAGAACAGGAAGCTACTGAGAGTTTCTCAGGAGAGAGGGGCTGTGCTTCAGGAAGCTAATATCACAGACCCATGAAGGATGGAGTGGAGAAGAGAGAAAGCTGGAAAAGACTTTACAGCACAGATAGGAATGATAAGGTGGTGAAGTGGAACAGCCTCAGTGGGAATTCAAAGGAAGAAAGCGATGAAAGGACCACTGCCGAGGTTCTTGATAATAAATAACCGGATTGGAAGGATCAGAGAAGTGGAGAAATCCAAAGGCCCTGCCCTACATGGCAACATTCAGCAGTAATACTCAGGAGATAGCATTCTAAAACTTTGGTTCCCAGGGAGCATCAGACTTAGGCAACAAGTTCTCTACAAGCGACTCCAAAAATAACCATGTATGATAAATATGGATCTGTGATCCTGTAGGATCAGCACTGGTCTGACACCTACAAGGTCGGCAGTTTGAGCCCACCAGCTGCTGCATGGGAGAAAGATGAGACTTCCTGCTCCTGTAAAGATGTACAGCCTCAAAAACCCTATGCCTGATCACTTTGAGTCAGGACCAACTAAAGGGCACTTAATAGTAGCAACGTGATACATACATTTTTTTTCTTTAAAGAATGTTTATTAAATCTATTTGTGGTTTACTTAAACATCGCAGTTAGGTTAGAAGAGTGACATTTAAACATGTGTTTGGCAAGATTATCTAGAGGAATCCCCCCATCAAGAAAAGAAGGGGTATATTTAGGATTCCATTGCATCCTAAACAACCGTGCATCTGCATTGAGTATGTGTGCACATGCGCCAACGTGATAGCTGATACTTTAATCATACAACTGGGCCATCTCTCTTGGTTACTAGTGGCATATAAAGCCACTTCTAGTACCTTGAATAATGGTAAAAGTATGTATGCCAGGAAACAAAACAGATATGCATTCATTACCCTTCTGGACTTTCTATCTAACAAACACAAAGTCAAGCAAAAGACAGCTAGAGATTGTTTCCCCGCACGTCTGTCATTTTGCCTTAATATTGCTGTGATGTGGGACACTGTGTCACTGGTGAGATTCAAATACTGCCAGGGTCACTCATGACGGGCAGGTTTCAGCAGAGCTTCCTGGCTAAGAACACGATAGGAAAACCTTATTAATAGCAGAAAAATATTGTCTAATATAGTGCCAGAAGATGAGCTCCTCAGGTTCAAGTACACGTCAAATATGACAAAGAGTGGCCTCCTCAAAGTAGAGTCCAGCATAATGAAAGGGCGAAGCAGAGTTCTCAGGACCTTCATCTTCTGATGGGGGACAACTCAGAACAAGAAGTAACTATGAACGTCCATTGATAATCGAAATGTCAAATGTATGAAGCATGAATCTAAACATCTGGGAATTGTAAAAAATGAAAGGAACACATAAAGATTGATGGCCTAGGCATTAGTCAGCTGAAATGGACAGGTATTGGCCGTTTTAAATCTGACAACCCTACAATTTAGTTTTCCAGGAATGACAAATTGAAGAGGAATGGCATTACATTCATCATTGAAAAGAAGATTTCAAGGTCTTCCCTTGGAATGCAATGCTGTCTGTGATAGGGTAGTATCTAAACACCTATAAGGATGGAGAGTAAATACAATGATTATTCAAATTTACACACAAACCACCAAAGCCAGTGATGAAGAAATTGAAGAACTCTACCAACCTCTTCAGTCTAAAAATGATCAAACATGGAATCAAGATTCATTGTTAATGTGGTGCAGCGGGTTAATGCGCCAGACTGCAGAGCCATTTGAACTGCAAGGTTGGTGGTTCAAGCTCACCAGTCGCTCCTCGGAAACCCTACACAGGGTCGCTATGGGTCGGAACCGACTCAACAGCACTTAACAACAACCTGAATTTAGAGACCATCTCAAGAGCAAATTTTGATACAGTGGACACGAATGACCAAAGACAGATGAGTTATGGGATGACATGAAGAACATCATACTTGAGGAAAGTAAAAGATCCTTTAAAAGGCAGGAAAGAAAGAAAAGAAAATAGTGGATGTCTGAAAAGACTCTGACACTTGCTCTTGAACACAGAGTACCTAAAGCAAGTAGAATAGATGAAATAAAAGAGCTGAACAGAAATTGCAAAGGGTAACTTGAGAAAACAAAGTATTCCAATGGAATGTGCAAAAAGACCTGGAGTTGGGAAACAAAAAGGGAAGACCATGTTCAGTAATTCTCAAACTAAAAGAAATGAAGGAAAAATTCAGGTCTCAAGTTGTAATATGGAAGGATTCTCTGGGCACTCCTGGTGTGGCACTGTAGGATCAGCACTGGATGGCTAACCACAAGGTTGGCAGTTCAAACCCACTAGTCACTCCTTGGAAACCCCATACAGGATTGCTATGAGTCAGAACTGACTCAGCAGCACACAGCTGCTTTGAGTCAGGACAACAATCCCCAAGATATTGAATGAAGCAAGAAACATCAAAAGATGGAAGGAATATTCTGTACCAAAAAGAATTGGTTGACATTCAAACATTTCAGGAGGTAGCATATGATCAAGACCCAATGTTAATGAAGGAAAAAGCCCAAACTGCACTGAAGACTTTAGTAAAAATCAAGAGTTGACAGAATTGTTGAAATGTTTCAACAAAGTGATGCAGCCTGGAAACACTCACTAGCCTATACCAAGAAATTTGGGATACAGCTGCCTGGACAGCAGACTGGAAGAGATTCATATCTGTGCCTATTCCATAGAATAGTGACCCACCAACAAAACCAGAAATTATCAAACAATATCATTAGCATCACATGCTAGCAAAATTCTGAAGAGAATTCAAAAATGGTTGCAACAGTACATCTACAGTGAGCTGCCAGAAATTCAAGGCAGATTCAGAAGAGGACATGGAACAAGGGATATCACTGCTGATATCAGATATATCTTCGTTGAAAGCAAAGAACTAGAAAAGATGTTTGTATATTATTGGCTACAAAAAAGACATTTGATATGTGAATGATGACAACCTATGGATAACATTTCAAAGAATGGGAATTCCAAATCCTTTAATTGTGCTCATGGAGAACCTGCACCTAGATCAAGAGGCAGTTTTATAACAGAACAAAGGGATATTGAATGGTTTAAACTCAGGAAAGGAATGCTACAGGGTGGTGGTATCCTTTCACCATATTAGTCGATTAGTACGCTAAGCAACTAGTCTGAGAAGCTGAACTACATTAGAAGAACATGGTATCAGGATTAGAGGAAGGCTCATCAACAACCTATGATATGCAGATGGCACAACCTTGCTTGCTGGAAATGAAGAGGACTTGCAACACTTGCTGAAGAAAGTAAAATAAAAAACAAAACCAGTCGTCAGTACGCAGTAAACAGCATCATGATAAACAGAAAAGATCGAAGCTGTCAAGGATTTCATTTGACTTGGATACACAATCGATGCTCATGGAAGCAACAGGAAATTAAAAGACCTATCACATTGCGCAAATTTGATGTAAAAGACCTCTTTAAAGTGTTAAAAAGCAAGTTCAATGGCACTTTGAGGATTATGGTGCATCTGATACAAGCCATTAGTATTTTCAATCACCTCATATGCGTGTTAAAGTTGGACAATGAACAAAGCAGACCAGACCAGACCGGATGCATTTGAGTTAGTATTGGTGGAGGATATTCAAAGTATTCTTCTGCAAGAACAACAAACAAATAGTTTTTGAAAGAAGTACAGCCAGAATGGTGAGACTGTCTCATGTACTTTGGACATGTTATCTGGAGCGAACTGTCCCTGGTCCTATCGTAATTAGAGGGGTCAACTAAAAGAGGAACACCCCCCAATAAGATGGATTGACACAGTGGCTGAAACAATGGGTTCAAACATAACAAAGATTGTGAGGCTAGCCCAGGATGGGGGCAGTGTTTTGTACTTTTGTGCATAGGGTCATTATGAGTTGGAGTGGACTCTTAATGGCATCTAACAACAACTAAAATGACTGGTTGTTGAACAGAGAATTCTGATTAAATTAGCAATAAAACATGAATTTTACGCACAATGTATACATATTTAGGTGCAATCTTCAATCTGCCATTTCCTGTTTTGAATGGTTGTGTGCCATGGAGTTGGTTCTAACTCATAGTTACCCTTTATAGGATTTCCGAGGCTATAACTAAATACAGGAGCACAAAGCCTTATCTTTTTCCTGCAGAACTACTAGTAGATTCGAACTATTGACCCTGCAGTTAGCAGCCCAGCATGTAAACCACTATGCTAATAAGCTAACAGGGCTCCTTAAAAATACCTTAAATAAACAAACAAACAAAAACAAACCTTAAGTACCCATATAAAATCAGGAGTCATTCTAAATGAAAAATGTGTAACAACTTAAAATGCACAACTAAAATGTTTTCACCTATAAATTCAAAAGGAAAAGAAAACCAATCACTTGTGTACACAATTTGGTTTCCGAAGAATGCACTATGTTACCGAATATAACCGACCTCCAGGAACTGCTCAGTAAGAATCTTAATTTCCTTCAGCGTCTGGCTCTGAAAATATCGAGCTTGTTGTAAAAGTCTTTGTTGATGTTGAAACATAATCTACAAATACAAATAAAGAAATAAATAACCAATGGTGATAACATTTAGCAAAATACAATTCTACATTTAGTTTAAAAGGAATAATACTGAAATCAATACTGTTGACATTGGCAATGTTATTTCTCTAACCCAGGCACTCATCAACTCTGAGGAAATGGTTTCGGGCCTTCTGCCCCTGTCATCGGAGGTCACATCTCTTCCACTATCCTGACAGGAAGTGACAAGCTTACTTCTTTTCGTAAACAGAATGTCCAGGCTCCCATCGCCATATGCATCACTTCCTATACCCAACAGCACTCAAATGCTCTCCAGGCTCTCCTGTGTTTACGGATGAACAATGCTGGCTTGATAAAGACAGCTGCCTCACATGCCCACCAGATCCCATCCGCTAGATCCCATTCCCTCTCAAAAAAAGAAAAAGAAAAGAAAGAAAGAAAATCCCAACAGCACACAAACATTTTGCTATTCTCCAATTTAAACCCCCAAACATGATGCATTCATTCCTTTTCTCCCCAGATACCAACACGTGACTTTCTCTGCCTTTTTCTCTTGTACTCACTGCAGTAAGACTTTCCTTCCCAACACCCGTGCCCATTAAGGACACCAAGGGCCTCCACTTTGCCAATCCACCTTTCTGAGGTTATCAGCAGCCTATGACCATGCTGCGTCACAAAATGCTTTCTTCACCTGCTCTGTTTCCCCCCATGGTGTTTGGGGTTTCCCTCCTATTTGACCACTCTCTCTCCTCTCCTTGCTGGCTCCCCTGTCTCCTGCAGGCACCCTAAGCACTGAAGGACCCCAGGGCTCAGCCCCCACCCTTCTCGTTTACATTCACAGTCACTTCACTGGTAAGTATGTCCAATCTCATGGCTGAAACGCTGTCTAGACACGGATCATTCCCCACTTGGTTTCTTCACCCCAGATCCCTCAACTGCTGAAGAAAGCTCACATATCCATGAGCTCACTCAACACGCCCCCTTGGATATTTCACACTCACCAAAAATTGATCGTTTCCGAAACTGGCTTAATGAACCAACCCCCCGATTTTCTGATAACGTTACAGCCAATTCAAGGATGAAAGAGGAGACTAGTTAATGCAACTATAGCTCTTACAGTGTCTGGTTGAATGACTTCCATCCCCCACAGGGCTGGGCATATGACCCAGACTATACCATGCCCTGACCACCATGACTGCGTTAGAAAGGGACAAAGGATCCAAAGTAGATCAGTGAGAGTCCTCCCGAGGACTTCTCTACCAAGACCATTGAGCAAGACTGCCTCAGTCCACTGGGGCTGATAAACTGCTGGCCAATCTAGGAGCTCAGGAGGCTGTCTGGCTTACCACAGGGACAGAGCCTTCAAAGGGACAGAGACAGACACCAGATGACACTACATAGCCAAAACCCCATAGCCTCTGCAACTGTGCCTGCAGCCAAACTCGCCAGGAATTCTCTATGAACTTCCATATATTCTGCTCTGTACCTTAGCACATTTCTGTCACTGGGATCTTGGATCCCAACCAATATAGGAGGGCATCTGCCTATAGAGTTCCTGGGAATAACAGCTAAGGTGTTGGACTGAAGTTCAAATTTTGACGGGTCCAGTCTACTCGGAGGGGCCCTTAGAAAAAAAGTCTTGGTGATCTATAGGGCGCCTCCTCCCCCCCCCCGCCACACACACACAAAATCAGGCATAGAAAGCTCTATGTAGCACCTATGACACATATAGTGTCACCAAGAGTTGGGCTTGACTTGAAGACAACTCTTTTTGCATGTACAGTCATCAGATACAGTACACATAACCAACCATGGGTAATCGAGCTCTGGTAGCGTAGTGGTTACGAATCGGGCTGCGAACCTTAAAGTCAGCGGTTCGAAACTACCAGCTGCTCCGCGGGAGAAAGATGAGGCTTTCTACTCCCGTAAGGATTTACACCCTCGGAAACCCTGTACAGGGTCGCTATGGGTTGGAACCAACTCAAAGGCACTTAACAACAACAACAACAACAACAAGCCTACAGGCTTTCCCTTCATTCTGACTTGAGACCTGGCTACCATAGAGAACTTATAAAGCCAAGACTGATACCGACAGCTAGTTTTATTTCCTGTTCCTTTGCTTTCTTCTTTTCTGTATCATACTGCTGATACAAAGCCAGATACGCCTGAGAATATTCATGAGCAATCTTCTGCCTATAATAAAACATAATAAAGAGCATGGTCACATTTCATATCAACATGAAAGAAACCAGCACATTCAAAGCAAAACTAACACATCATTTCTACAACAGAATACATGAGGATATCAGCAACTTCAATCTTTTGACAGTACACCTAGATGAAAACGGATGATTTATTGACTCCATATGAGTTGTGTTTGCTAACAGAATAATCAAGAAGCTGCTTCATTAATTTTAATTCTCGAAAACTAAGAGAACTTCATTATATGCATAACTTTTCCAGGAAAAGCTAATTTTGTCTCCAAGCAGGTTAATTTTCATATTCTTTTACTGAATAGCATATAAGCTCTGGTGTGGTAAGTAGATACAGTGAGGTTACTTTACGTAGTTATTATGTAAGATATCTAAACAGGAATACTTCACTTAGCTTGTTCCCTACTTTGACCTAATAATCTATACAAAAGAATGTGAAAACTTAAATCAGATAAAACATGCAATTACTTGAAATATAAGATTGACGTTTTACCATATTGTTGAATACAGTTAACTATCGCTTGTAACATTTACCTTTAATTCAATTAGGATACTTCTAAAATGAATGCAGATTATTTTTCTAGTAAGAACTCTAAACTGTTATTCTAAATGTGGGAATGATACTATTTATTGGCTTTTAGGAAATATACCCAACTCTATGAAGGAGTGAGGATATAAAATGAAAGAATTTATTTGCTTAGGGAATAATCCATTCAATTACATTTTCACCAAAGGCTCCAATAAATAGAAGATCATTGTATTTTTCTTCGGTAATTTTTACCCATAAATACAAAAATAATGATGCAAATGTTGTGGCTCTAAAAAACCAAACACAACCTTACCATTGCTCTTGTTGTGTTTCCCAAACAAACTCAAGTTTCTGGTTATTTTGTTTGACAGAAGCATGGGTATTCATTTCAAATCTTGTCCTCTTTGCATCAAGAACCTTTTTAATGTCAGCTACATTGAAAATAAATATCCATTTAGGTTTAAGGCTAAAATGGTTTAGTTTCTGCATATTCAAATCAATATGGCCAATACTGGCAGCATTAGAAAGACATTCTCAATTTTAAAATTGCTATTGTTGTTGTTAAGTGCTGTCAAGTCGGTTCCAACCCATAGCGACCCCATATAGGGTTTCCAAGGAGCTGGTGAGCTTGAACCACCGACCTTGCGATTCAAACCAATTTTGCCGTCCAGTACATTAACTCACAGCACCACACCAGGACTCAAATTTTAAAATTAGGCATCATTTAAAAAAAAAAAAAAAAGATAAGGTTATTGTCTCTCCCCACCTCCACCCCCTTTTCTTCCTTTAAATCCTTTTAGTCACCAGTTTCCCGACTCTGGTTTTCTAATATGAAATCATAATTCAATTTGGGGTTGATAAAAATAGCAAATCAATCATCAAAGCATTTTCTGTCATCCAGATGTGTGCAAAGGCTACAAGGAGAGGCTTTAACTGTCCAATGAGGAAAAGGCTATAAAGAACTTATTTTTCTAAATTGATAAAATAGCCTTTAATTCAAAGAACGGAGTCCTGGTGTCGCGTTGTGCGTTAATGTGCCAGACTGCCACATCATTTGAACTGCAATGTCAGTGGTTCAAGCTCACCAGCTGCTCCTCGGAAATCCGATACAGGATCTCTATGGTTTGGAACTAACTTGACAGCACTTAACAACAACAATAATGCAAAGAACACATTTAAATGAAATACTGCTCGAATGAATTATATAAAACACAAACTTATCCTATTAGGAAGTTTCCTAAGGAGGATAAAAATAATTAAATCAAAGAAGGAAAATATGATTTACAAGAATCTCGTTGGTGATGCTTTTAAATCTATTTTACTGAAAGAAACAGAGACCACAGATCGAACAAGTCTATTTTAAGTAAATCAAGAAATTCAAATTCACGAACTTTTGAAAACGATTTCTGTGGAACTGTGTGTGTCTAAGTCATGTTTACCTGTAAGTGCTTCATTTCATATAAAGCTTAGTATTTCAAATGATGCCTTGTAAGCATCTTATTGTTCTGCTCTGGGTTTATCACCAATAGCTGGTGCTCAGAAATCCTGAAGGCACTACACTATTAGAGAAGCATTTTAGGCTTCCGAAAGTCAGCTATGTAGTCTGCTGAGTCACCTTATCTATTGTCAAAGTTATGTGATTTAAAGTTATCTTGCTCAAATGTCAGCATCTCCTACAATTTACCTTCAACTTGGTCCAACATGTTCTGCACTTCATTCCTGCGAAGAAATCATATAATCTATTTTTAATGCAGGACACACACACACAAAATGGCCTGCTTCTTTAGGAAGAACTCTCTCAGGCCAAGTGTTTCATATACAATATTTGCTACATGACCCAAAGCTGACTTTCCTTCAAGTACCGGCAGACATTACTAGGGACATATTACCTCACATCTTCATGTAATGTACTGGGCAGACATTACTTGGGACACATTACCTCACATCTTCATCAATTTCTTCTGCAGGTGACCTTTCCCCATCAGGCTTCTCAGTTACTGGAGGCGTTCCTTGATGGATGAAAAAGAGAAAAATATTTTTTAAATGGCGTGTGCTCTACTGGGGTTCTTCCTCCAATGAAATGGATTGACAAACTGGCTGCAACAATGGACGTGAATATGACAACAATTGTGTGAGAATAATGCAGGACTAGGCAGTGCTTCATTCGGCTGTGCATAGGATTCCTATGAGTCATAACCAACTACACAGCACCTAACAACAAAGTGCTCTAACGGTCATTTTTAATGGGACCCCATCTTCCGTTGGAAGTCCTAGTGTGTCACTGAAGGATAATGCAAGGTTGGTTTGAGCCGCAAGACTGGTGGTTCAAACACACAAGCCGCTCCTTGGAAACCCTAGACAGGGTCGCTGTGAATCAGAACCGACTCCTCCAGTGAACTTAACACCTTCCATTTGGAGGCTTTGGGGCTTTTTGTCAATACCAGATTTAAAAATACACGAGGAACAATCAAGTGTGCCCCATGTGCCAAGATGTTAGTTAAGACACGCTACCTTCCCTTAAGAGCTCCTCGGAACCACTCAGATCTTTTTTATCTTCTGGGTCGTTGGCTTCTGCATCCCAGTCCTTCATCATGGGTCTCACTGATGTCTCCATTCTCTTTTTTCTCGCGAGTGCCATAATTCTGTTCTGTTTGCAAACTCAAAAGGCAGATTGTTTCAACCTTCTGAATTCAAGCATGCCATTGAAACAAATCGGTAGCAGGAGGGTCAGCTCAGTTAAACGACATGCTTTGCAGTCTCCTCATTTCTTTTGTAGGACCAGGAGGTGACAAAGGTGACAGGGACTGGGCAGATACATGTCACAAAGTGATAACGTGGCAACTTGGGGGAAGGGGGACTTAGCAGGCTTTTCACTGAGAAAAGTCGCTCGTGAATGGGACAAGAACTATAGACTTGTGGCCACTTGACCTTGGACAGTGAAGGCCCTCACAACATCTCAAAGGGACAAACCGGGGGCCCTTGTCAGCTGTCATGGTTCCTGCAGCCCTCCTCCCTCCCCTACTCTTCCCCTGCACTCTGCACCACTCCTTACCTCTTCCCCACAGAGCTCCCCTCCCCTCTCTACTGCCCTGCCCCTCCATCCCTCCCCACTCCTTCCTTGCCCCTCTGCAGTCCTCCTCCCTCTCCCCTTTCACCCCCTCTTCCCTCCCCTCGTCTCCCCCCCCCCCCCGTTACTGTCCCCCTTCTCCTACCTTGTTCTCCCTGCCCTCCATGCCTCCCTTTCCCCTCTGCCATACTCTCTTACCCTCCCGCCCCAGTACCTACTCCTCCTATCCTCTTCCCCCAACCTCCTCCTCTCTAGCTTCCCTCTCCTCCCCGCTGCCCATCTCCCAGACCTTCCAGGCCCTGCCTCCCCGCACCCCCAGGCCCTCAAGAAGGGCCCCCTGGCCCAACCCGCGTTCCTGTCAGAGCCCCAGGTCACTCTGGGGAAAAGGTCCCTTCACCCCCCACCGCTGCCTGAAAGGGTCCCGCGCTCGATGCAAGTTCCTCCCCAAGCTGAAGAATGTGAACCCAACAGCCATCCGCTGACCGCCGGCATCGTAGCCACCTTCACGCCACCTACTCCTCACCTAAAGTACCAGATCCAAGGCCTGAACACTACAGACTAAGACGCCTGAGGCACCGTGAAGCCGCTCTGAGGTGTCTAGCCGATTGAGTGCGGCTTCACCTAGGCGGACACTGCGCGGCTTAGACAACACTGCACGCATGCGTGAGGCAGGCCTCAATGGCGCCCCCTCCAGGAGGAAACTGAAGGCAAGCAGTCTTGACCCTTTCCAGTTTCTTCCACCAATTTGTTTTCCATTTTATCCTCCCACCAGGAAAGTGAGTACATGATATCTCCTATATCCACTTTACTTGTTGTTGTTGTTGTTAAGTACCGTGAAGTCGGTGCCGACTCATAGTGACCCTGCACAGGGTTTCCCAGGCTGCAAATCTTTACCAGAGCAGAAAGCCTCATCTTTCTCCCGAGGAACAGATGGTAGTTTCGAACAGCTGACCTTGAGGTTAGCAGCCCGATTCGTAACCACTACGCTACCAGAGCTCCTTACTTTACTACTTACAGACAGATAATGATTCATTTTGTCCTGTTGCTGTTAAGTGTCACTGAGTGGGTTCTGACTCATAGCGACCCTACTATGTACAACAGAACAAAACACTGTTGGACCCTACCCCATCCTCAATCACCACTGCTGTTTGAGCCCACTGTTGCAGCTACTATTTTAATCCATCTCATTGAGGGACTTCCTCTTTTCCTATGAGCATAGTGATTAAAAGTCGGGCTGCTAATTTCAACGTCAGCAGTCGGAAACTACCAGCCTTACCGCGGATGTGTGGAGTGGTTACGAGTCGGCACATAACCACCACCATCATTACTGGTGTGGCACTGAAGGATAAGCACCATATACTAAAGTGGTTATAAACTGCAAGGTCCGAGGCTCAAGCTCAGCGACGGCTCCTCAAAAACCCTACGCAGGGTCGATATGAGTCGGAACCAACTCGACACCACTTAACAACAAAAGCTACTTTACTAAGCATGCTTTACTTCCCCAGAGACTGATCTCTCATGATAACATGTCCAAAGTACTTAAGACAAACAACAATATCAGCACTACTTTTTCCAAAACAGATGTGTTCATTCTTGCAGCTGCTGGTATATTCAGTATTCTTTGATAACACCAGAATTCAAGTGAATTGGTTCTTCTGTGGTCTTCTATCTTCATCGGTCAGCTTTCATATGCATAGTTGGCAATTCAAAATACCATTACTTGCATCAGGCATACTTTTATCCTCAAAGGGTCATCTTTGCTCTTTAAGGCTTTAAAGCGCTCTTTTGCAGCAGATTTATCTAATGCAATATATCACTTGATTTCTTTTAGTCTGTTTTGTTTTCAGCCAAGATCCACCTGATATCAGCAATGATAGCCCTCATCCTATGTCCTCGTACGAATCTGGCAAGCATTTCTGACATCTCCTTATCAATGTGTTATTGCAACCATTTCTGAATGGTTTTCAGCAAAATTTTCTTTGCGTATGAAATTAATGATGCTGATCAATAATTTCCACACTCCCTTGGGTAACCTGTCTTTGGAATGGGCACAAATATAGATCTCTTTCAATCCATTGAACAAGTAGCTGTCTTCAAATATTTTTGACAGAGAGGAGTGACGGTTATCAGTTTGTTGAAACATTTCAATTTATAGTCCATGAATTCCATGAGCCTTGTTTTTCATCTATACCTTCAATGCAGCTTGGACTTCTTGCTTTATTACCATCAGTTCTTCATCATGTGGTGTCTCTCGAAATGAATGGCTATTGACCAGTGTGTATTCTTCCCATCTTGTTTTGATGTTTCTTGCATTGTTCAATATTTTTCCCATAAAATCCTTCAATATTGCAAGTTGAGGCTTGAATTTTTTCTTCAGTTCTTTCAGCTTGAGAAATGCTGAGCATGTTCTTTTCTTTTTCTCCCTTCAGTTTTTTGCACATTTCATTATAATACTTGATTTTGTCTTCTCAAGCTGCCCGTTGAAACTTTCTGCTCAGCTCTTTTACTTCCTCATTTCTTCCAGATGTTTTAGCATGGCTACACTGGAGAGCAAGTTTCAGAGTCTCTTCTGACTTGCATTTTGGACTTTTCTTTCTTTCCTGTCTTACTAATGGCCTTTTGCTTTCTTCCTGTATGATGTTCTTGATGTCATCCACAACTCTTCTGGTTTTCGGTCATTAGTGTCTAATACATCAAATCTGTTCTTGAGATGATCTCTAAATTTAGGTGGGATGTGTTCAAGGTCATATTTTGGCTCTCCTGGATTGGTTTTAATTTTCTTCAGCTTCAGCCTGAACTTGCTTAAGCACGATTGATGGTCTGTTCCGCAGTCTGTTCCAGCTTTGTTTTGGCTAATGATGTGGAACTTTTCCACTGTCTCTTCCCACAAATGTAGTCAATTTGATTTCTGTGCATTTCATCTGAAGAAGTCCATGTGTACAGTCATCTTTCATTCTGTTTAAAAAAGGGTATTTGCTGGTGCAGCTAGGCTTCGTGTGTGAGTGGGAGGAGGGAGGCCTCAGTCTCTGGCCTTTCCCGTTGACTCTTCCAGTGTGACAGCTCCAGCCATGAGCTGGTTTGGTACCCTGTTAATGGGAGCCACAGCGAGACTGTCGCCACCTTCGAAAGCCCACAGCAATGAAAGCCTTGACAAAATTGATATGTCTTTGGATGACATCATCAAATTGAATCAAGAAGAAGGAAAGAAGCAGAATTTTCCAAGACTAAACAGAAGACTCCAGCAAAGTGGTGCCCAACAATTCATGATGAGAGTACGGTGGGGAATTCAACAGAATTCTGGTTTTGGTAAAAATAGTCTGAGCCATAGAGGAAGAGTAATGCCTGGAAGGAGACGTCCTTATGGACTTATCACTGGCCCTGCAGCCAGAAAAACAACTGGAATTCAGAAAGAAATAAGTCCTATGAATCCCCACCTTTAAGTGACAAGAATATAGAGTGTTACTTTCCAGTGCTACAAAGGAAGACAGACCTTCTGAGACAAAATGAAGTGCAGAGAAAACCAGTTGCGGTTCTCAAGAGGCCTAACCAGTTAAACAGAAAAAAATAACGTTCCAGCTAACTTTACCAGGAGTGAAAGTAAATTAAGCCATCAGAAAGATACTCGTCAGGCAACTTTTCTTTTCAGAAGAGGCCTAAAGGTTCAGGCCCAGTTGAACACAGAACAACTGCTAGACGATGCAGTAGCAATGAGAACTCGTCAATGGAGGACTTCCACCCCAAATGCATGAATTGTGACTGTTATCCATTGACAATCCTGGAGCAGTTCAATGCCCAGTAACTCAGAAATCACAATTAACTCGCACCTCTGGGCCCTCATTCTTGGCAAAACGGGAGCAATCTGATGGAAAGTTCCTAAAGGTGTCCCCCTACAATTTGCCATAAATTGTATTTAAAAACAAACAAACAAAAAACCAGACAGGGATGACTTTGAATGAGCAATTTGGGATTCTGAAGGAACAAAGAGCCACTCCCACCTTCAATAAAGGCGAAAGCCGCTTTGTAACTGTGGGATAGATCCCTTGTCAAAAGGACTATTGAGTGACAATTCTGTTTGAAAAGTTGAATTGCTTGAAGAACTTATCACAGAAACTCAAGAAAATTTATTTGAAAATAGTCACAAGGCTAAATAACTCATTTTTCCTTTTGAAGGTTTTTTTGCTTTGTTTTGTTTTTAACATGTACAAAATAATGCTCTGGAAGTATAACAGGGACTATATCTATTTGTTCTGACAGATTTTATGGTTGCCCAGACAGAATAATTTCTCTGTTTGAATTCTTTGTTCCTCATGCAGCAGAAAGAGAGAAATTGATTACTTTTATGAGAGTGGTATTCAGTACCTCATCTCCTTTGCCCAGTCTTTAGACTTTGCCATGGTAAAGCTTAGTCTTCAGAAATGTGAGTGAATCGTAATGTTGCTGTCACTTATCCTTTAATAGTATTTGATGTAATAAGTACAAGTTGCTATTCCTTCAGTGGACATACAAATATTTTTTAAAGTTCATTAGAATTTCTGTTTTGGGTTTTAAGATTTATGGGAATTGTTGGAACTAATTTTTCACTTAGTATTAGGTTAATCCCTAGAGCTGTAAATCTTTAGTGCCAGACTTAACAAGAAATGTGACTCTAGGTATTAGTTTAAACTGCTGATACTTGGAGGCAGTAAATGTATGTCTACAAAGTTGTCTGATAGATCATTGAGAAGAGCCAGTGTGAAATCTGACAGGTTAGTCAATGAAGAAAGCATGAATGGAAGCACCATATTGAAGAAGAGGTACCTGAGGTGAAAAACTTCAAAGCCCAAATTATAGGTACATTCTTTGGATATAGTGTAATTTTGAGTCTAGTCTCCCTACAAAGAATTCTTCAAATATTATTTAAAAGAAGTATAATTATTAAAATGGATTGATCCTTTAGATATTTTGGTAGTCAAATTAGTAGCCTACACTTTCTTCTTAAATTTCTAAATTTTTTAAGCTTCTAAATTAAACACTATTGTTGTTTTTTTAAGTGCCATCGAGTCGGTGTCGACTCATAGCGACCTCATGCACAGCAGAACGAAACACTGCCTGATCCTGGGCCAACCTCACCACTGTTGCCACGCTTGAGTCCATCGAGGCTGCCACTTGGCTAATTCATCTCGTTGGGGGTCTTCCTCTCTTTCTCTGTCCCTCCACCTTACCAAACATGATATTGTTCTCCAACGACTGGTCCCTGCTGGCAATATGTCCAAAGTATGAGAGATGAGGTTTGGCCATCTTGGCCTCCAAGGAGCACTCTGGCTGCACTTCTTCCAAAATGGATCTATTGGTTCTTTTGGCAGCCCATGGCACTTTCAATATTCCCCTCCAACACCATAACTCAAAAGCATCAATTCTTCTAGGGTCTTCCTTATTCACTGTCCAGCTTTCGCATGCATATGAGGTTATTGAAAATACCATGGCTTGAGTCAAGCACACCTTAGTCCTCAAGCTGACATCTTTGCTCTTCAACACTTTAAAAAGGTCTTGTGCAGCAGATTTGCCTAATGCAATATGTCATTGGATGTCTTGACTGCTGCTTCCATGAGTGTTGATAGTTGATCCAAGAAGAATGAAGTCCTTGACAACTTCAATCTTTCCTCCCTTGATAAGAATGTTATTTATTGGTCCAGTGATCAGAGTTTTGTTTTCTTGACATTGAGATGTAATCCACACCAAAGGCTGTGCTCTTTGTTCATCACCAGTAAATATTTTAAGTCCTCTTCACTTTCAGCAAGCAAGGTTGTATCATTTGCATATCGCAGGTGGTTAATGAGTCTTCCTCCAATCCTGATGCCACATTTTTCTTCATACAACCCAGCTTCTCAGATTATTTTCCCAGCATACAGATTGAATAAGTATGATGAAAGACTACAAGCTTGTCGCACACCTTTTTTAGTTTTAAGCCATTCAGTATTCCCATGTTCTGTTTGAACACCTGCCTCTTGGTCCATGTATAGATTCCTCATGAATGCAGCTAAGTGTTCAGGAATACTCATACTTCGCAATGTTGTCCATACCTTGTCATGATCCACACAATCGAAAGCCTTTGCGTAGTCAATAAAGCACAGGTAAACATCTTT
>NW_006408963.1:39511-42475 GCF_000296735.1 Chrysochloris asiatica
GGAACAACTGGTAGTTTTGAACTGCTGACCGTGAGGTTAGCAGCCCAATTCGTAACCACTACACTACCAGAGCTCCTTGGGGGTATGCTTCTAGCTTTCTAGCTTGGCTATATGGCCACAATTGCTGTCTCGCTTTGGGTAACGTAGGAAAAGAAAGCTCCCACCCCCAGGAAAAAAGTGAGACCAGAAGGACCAAAAACAGAAACAATATAAAAGCAGAGATAAAAACCACCACTCAAAACCCAAAATAAAATCATAGTTGACTGCACTAGACATTTCTGCACAGGTCAGTGTACTTGCACCCTAAAAACCTTCAGCAGTGGGTGGGGGTGTCCACTGTCTTATGCCCCTCCTCAAGTCACCACCGTGGAGTTGCGCAGATAGTTAATGAGAAATGAATGGAAGGTTGTCCACTATTTTTATCTCTGCAGGTCAGTTAGTATCTGCGTGTGTACAGCGTATGTCTCAAAATAGCTGCGTTCTTTGTGTAGTTGTTGGTGTTGGCTCTTACTTTTTATGTTGGGGGTTTACAAGGTGCTCATATGGTTTGGCTGTATGGCCAGACCTACTTTTTCTTTCTAGGTAAGTCAGGAATAAAGGGTCCCACCCAGGTTATCTTTAGGGCTGGGTCCTAGAGTCAGACCTCATAAGAAGGCACCAAAGGATCAGCGTGTGGCACCATTGGGGCTCCTCCCAGGAACCTCCTCACTGTGCTATGGGAAAAGTGCAGGTGCAACACTGAACCCTTTTGGGAGTGCCCTCCCTCCTGCCTGAAGGTGTCCAGGCTGGGTAGAGAGGATGCGACAGGAGAGAGGAGGAAAGAAAAGTGTAGAATCTATCATACCTCTTTTTCCAGATGCTGCTCCATGGTTTTTAGCACTGTATCACTCTATCAGCCCAGCTGTGGCCCCAACCCCTGATCTCAGCCCAGGCCAAGGGGCCCGTAGGGAGTGTCCATGTCTTGATCTATTCAGAAATTGCCGTATTTTCCTTCCACAGTCAGAGTTCTCCACGGGTGGGTGCAAGAAACTGACACCCTACACCTTATACTAGATCCAAAACTCTGGGCCTCTTCCAGGAAAGCGCGTTCTCTGGTTTTTCTGTGCATCTGCTGAGGAGCCTCTCCTACCTGTCTCTGCTTCTCCCACCCCATCCCCAAACTAGAAGTTCTTGTCTTCGTTACACTGATGTGCAATCTATACTGAAGGCTGTGATCTTGAATCTTCATCAGTAAGTCTTTTAAGTCCTCTTCACTTTCAGCAAGCAAGGTTGCATTATCTGCAACCTTGTTAACAACTCTACCTCCAATCCTGTTGCCACGTCCTTCTTAATATAACCTATTGTCTTGGATTATTTGTTCAACATACAGATTAAATAAATATGGTAAAAGGACAACCCTAGTGCACGCTTTTCCTCATTTTTAAACCATTCAGCATTCCCTTGTTTCTTTTGAATGGCTGCCTCTTGGTCTATGGACAGGTTTCTCATGAGCATAATCATGTGTAATACCCATTCTCTACAATGCTGTCTGTCCATAGCTTGCCATGGTCCCCACAGTCAAAAGCCTTTGCATAGTCAATAAAGCACAGGTTATTTACTTGTCAGCTAAGATCCATCTGACATCAGCAATGATATCATTGCTGGTATGACTTCATTGGCGGCATTCTTATGTGAAAAGCTATGAGAAAGACACTTGCAAAGGAGGAAATGCATGATAAAGCTCTAACGTTAAATGTGCCTTGGCACCAGGATAACACCCACATGTGACTTTCTTTCCATCTTCCTGACAGTTCCCTTTGCTGGTTTCACCACAACTCCTCAAGTTTCAGTCCTTGAACCTACCTACACTTCCTTTCATCTATTGGTGATTGTGTCCTGCCTTGTGGATTTACATACTGTGTCTACACTGGCTTCTCCCACCTTGATATCTCCTTCCTGGCCCTGAATAACAGACTCCAGTGAAATCCAGTTGCATAGTTGGTATTCCCACTTGAATGTCCAACAGGCAATCTAGACTTCACATGATCAAAGTCAACTCCTGATTCTGTCCCTAAAATCTATTCCCCACATCTTCTCCACCTCAGTTATGTCAACTGCACGCTTCCTGTTACTCAACAAAATATCTTGATATCTTCCTTATTTCACACACATCTGATCTGTCAGCAAATCCTGCCAGCTCAACCTTCAGAATGTACCCAGAATTTGAGGATTTCACCCACCTCCATGGCTACCATCACTTCTCCTGGATTATTATACTCACCATCTCCCACTTCTACATCACCCCCATACAGAACTGCTCTTCAATCAGAGGAATATTCTTAAACATCTATGTCAGATTGTACTGCTCCTCTGCTGAAGGCAAAGTCCTTCAAATGTTCTTCTATCAGGCTCCTTCCCTCATGGCCTTCAGTAAGCTTTCAGATTTCATTTCCTCCCACTCTCATCTGCACCGCCTTTGCTTCCCTTCCACTGGTCTTGCTTGTTCTCTCCTTTACCAGGCAGATTCCTTCCTTGTGTCAGGGTCTTTGCCTTGTGTCCTCTCCCCTCAAGGGGGGGGGGGTACATATCTTATTCTCTTAACCCCTTCTGGTCATTGCTAAACAGTATTTTCTGCTCTGATGTACATGGGGACGCCATGAGTCGAAGTCGAGTCTGTGACAACTGGTTGGTTGCTTGCAAGATGGAATAAGTCTCTGAGTGGTGCAAATGGTTGACCCAGCTGCTGACTGAAAGACTAGAGAGGTTCAGGTTCACCCACGCGCACAGTAGAAGAAAATCAGCCATTGAAAACTCTATGGAACAGAGTTCGCCTCAGACACACGTGGGGTTGCCATGAGTTGAAGTCACCTCGATGGTAACTTGTTGGTTGGTTGGAAGATGGGTTGAGAGTCTCTGGTGGTGCAAATGGTTAATGCTTTCAGCTTCTAACCAAAAGTTTGGAAGCTCGAATCCACCCAGAGGTGC